>NC_048277.1:39008227-39016829 GCF_009762535.1 Notolabrus celidotus | reverse complement strand
CTGCTGCACCTTGACTCCTGTGCTGCTGTATATGAAGGAGCTATGGGGAATCGATGGAGGCCGTGTTCTGGATCTCCTCTTCGTGAATAAAATCATCTGAGACTTCAGGAATCCTCCATCCCTGTCCGAGCACAGCTCTGCTACCTGCACAGGTAAGGTCAGCCTGCAGCACCTGAGTCCATGCACGGACAGAGAGGAAGCCTCAGGACAGAGAGGAAGCCTCAGGACAGAGAGGAAGCTGATGTTTACACCTCTCAGTAAACAACGCAGATATAAACACAGAGCTGTGTCTGGGTGTGAATATAAATGTGTAATAAATATCTTTACATTATTAAACCTCAAACTGTCGAAGCTTCATGATGTCTGCATCTCTGCTCCTCTGATATTTAATAACAGAATTCAGTTTTTAAAGATGATTATAAATAAAAAGCCCAGCTTTATGATAAAATGATTTAATGACAGCCATGAGAGAAACAGTGAAAACACCAGAGTGTAGAAATACTTTATTATATCAGAAACATCCTGAGCTCAGAGGAGAACATTAACATGAAGGATCCTCATTGGTCCACACAGCTGTCAATCATGGTGTTGATAATGGAAGAAGATTAGGGACACTGATTATTTTAAGTCCCGCCCTTTTTTTCCCTTCAGAATTCTGTCTTTAAGATCAAAGACAACATTCTAGAATTCTGTCCTTTAAGATCAAAGACAACATTCTAGAATTCTGTCCTTTGAGATCAAAGACAACATTCTAGAATTCTGTCTTTAAGATCAAAGACAACATTCTAGAATTCTGTCTTTAAGATCAAAGACAACATTCTAGAATTCTGTCTTTAAGATCAAAGACAACATTCTAGAATTCTGTCTTTAAGATCAAAGACAACATTCTAGAATTATGTCCTTTAAGATCAAAGACAACATTCTAGAATTCTGTCCTTTAAGATCAAAGACAACATTCTAGAATTCTGTCTTTAAGATCAAAGACAACATTCTAGAATTCTGTCCTTTAAGATCAAAGACAATATTCTAGAATTCTGTCCTTTAAGATCAAAGACAACATTCTAGAATTCTGTCCTTTAAGATCAAAGACAACATTCTAGAATTCTGTCTTTAAGATCAAAGACAACATTCTAGAATTCTGTCCTTTAAGATCAAAGACAACATTCTAGAGTTCTGTCTGTGATGTCAGAGTTCTGAGAGTAAAGTCAACGTTCTAAAGAAGAGTCCGATCTAAACTGATCCTGCTTTGTTCCTCTTTTTCTATCATCAATAATAATTCAGAGTAAACAGAAACATGAACACTGAGACATAAATCAGCGTGATAAGAACTAACTAGAACCACAGAAACATGTTTGATCAACATTTATTTGACCTGTGTTTGATTTTACTCTTTGACCTATGTCCCATCTGTTAACATGGAGGAGGCGGGGCTTATGAGCTATACTGCAGACAGTCAGACACATGCATATAAAGTGTGTGTGTGTGTGTGTGTGTGTGTGTGTGTGTGTGTGTGTGTGTGTGCAGCATCATGTTAGCCAGAAAAGGTCTCCTCCCGGACGGCTTCCTGCTGACCCGTCTAGCAGAGGACCAGAACCAGTGGAACCGGAGCCGCTCCAGACTCCAGAGAGCCCGCTTCATCACAAAGAGCGGGTCCTGTAACGTGGCCCACAAGAACATCCGAGAGCAGGTACGCCCTCCACACCGGACACACACCGGACACACACCGGACACACACCGGACACACACCGGACACACACTGGACACACACCGGACACACACCGGACACACACCGGACACACACCAGACACACACCGGACACACACCGGACACACACCAGACACCGGACACACACCGGACACACACCGGACACACACCGGACACGCACTGGACACACACCGGACACACACTGGACACACACCGGACACACACTGGACACACACCGGACACACACTGGACACACACCGGACACACACTGGACACACACTGGACACACACCGGACACACACTGGACACACTACGGACACACACTGGACACACACTGGACACACACCGGACACACACTGGACACACACCGGACACACACCGGACACACACCGGACACACACTGGACACACACCGGACACACACCGGACACACACCGGACACACACCGGACACACACCAGTACCTTTCAGACCCCTCAGGTGTGCTGACCTGGTCTTCTTCGTTGGTGTCAGGGTCGCTTCCTGCAGGATGTCTTCACCACCATGGTGGATCTGAAGTGGCAGCACTCCTTCCTCATCTTCACCTCGGCCTTCCTCTGCTCCTGGATGCTCTTCGCGATGATCTGGTGGCTCCTGGCCTTCGCTCACGGTGACCTGGAGCCCCGGGACCCCAACGGCGACCCGGGTCCCGTCCCCTGCGTCACCGCCATCCACTCCTTCACCTCAGCCTTCCTCTTCTCCATTGAAGTCCAGGTGAGCGCCTCAGTGTCCCCCTAATGACCCGGGTTCAGGTGTTGGTGGTCTTGTGGTCTCGTTGCTGTGAGCGTGTGTCTGCTGCAGGTGACCATCGGGTTCGGCGGGCGCATGGTGACGGAGGAGTGTCCTCTGGCGATCACGGTGCTGATCGTTCAGAACATCTTGGGGCTGATAATAAACGCCGTGATGCTCGGCTGTGTGTTCATGAAGACGGCGCAGGCTAACCGCCGAGCGGAGACGCTCATCTTCTCCAGAAACGCCGTCATCGCTCCTCGAAACGGGCGCCCCACGTTCATGTTCCGGATCGGAGACCTGAGGAAGAGCATGATCATCTCCGCCAACGTCCAGCTGCAGGTCAGGATGAGAGACGCCAACGCTCCTCCCGCCGCTCTGATGCTGCGTTCTGATGCTAACCGTCTCCGCTCTGCCTGCAGGTCATCCGGCGGACGGTGACGGCGGAGGGCGAGGTGATCCCCGTGTGTCAGCTGGACATCCAGGTGGAGAACCCTCTGAGGAGTAACGGGATCTTCCTGGTGTCTCCTCTGATCATCAGCCACACGCTGGAGAGAGGGAGTCCTCTGTACGAGCTGTCCGCTCAGTCGCTCGCCACAGACGACCTCGAGATCATCGTCATCCTGGAAGGTCAGGACCCGTGTAGACCAGGGCCCGGTTTTAAAAGATCAGGATAACTCCAGCTAAAGAGGATGATCCTGATCCCTGCAGAGGACTGGATTACTTTAAACCATGCTTCATCCTCAGCGTGTCGTTCAGACACTTTGATTAAATAGTTGAATCCCCACAGGCAGGACGGAGACCCAGGAGGGACAGGAAGGGACTTGTTTTATCAGCTGATCCCTCTAAACTTGAGCAAGATCAAATACATAAGAGTAGGACTCTTAAAAGGTTTTGCAGAATCCTCAGAGATTTTAACCAGACTGAGAAACTCTCACAAGATCCTGAGAGAGTTTTTCAAAACGCAGTGAAAGTTTTTCAAGATCTCAAAAAGTTTTGAAAGATCCTGAGAAACTTGAACATGGTCTTAAGAAACTTTTGCAAGATCTAGAGACCCTTTGCTGGACTCTGGGAAACTGTTTTGAAATCCAGAGTCTTTGCAAGATCTGTAGAAACTTTGGTGATACAAAGAACTTTAAGCAGAGGAATTGTTGAAGAATCCCCAAAAACTATTGAAAGACTCTCAGATACTTTTGCAAGATCTAGAGAAACAGGTTTGCAAAATCCCCAGAAACTTCAGCAATATCTAGAGAAACCCTAACCTGTGACACTGAGAACTTTAAACAAAATCCCTAAAATCATTTGTAGGATCTTGACAAAGTTATACTTTCATGAGACCCGGAGGAAATTCAGTAAAATCCTGGGGAACTTTTGCAAGATTGTAAGAAACTTCGCAAGATCTTATTAAACTTCTACAATATCTGGAGAAACTTGCAAGATCTTATTAAACTTTAAAAGATCCTGAGAAACTTGAGCACGGTCTTCAGAATGTTTTTCCTAAGCTGAAGAAACTTTTGCAAGATCTGGAGACGTTTTTTGCAGGACTCTGGGAAACTGTTTACAAATCCAGGGTCTTTGCTAAATCCCCCAAAAACTTCTGCAACATGTGGAGGAACTTTCTGTGACACAAGCAACTTTTGCAAGATCCCCAAAAACATTTGTAAGATCTTGACAAACTCTCAGAAAGTTTTGCAAGATCTGGAGAATCTTCAGCATGATCCTGAGAAAGTTTTTTTTCCATGAGCCAGAGAAACTTCTAGATCTTAAGAAACTTTTCAAGATCTTACAAACATTTAGTGAAATCTGGAGAAACTTAAAAGATCCCCAGAAACTTTAAAAGATCCTGAAAACTGTGAGACTCAGAGAAACTTTCAGCAGAGCTTCAGTTTCCTGAGTCAGATCCAGATCCAGATATCTTGATCTGGATCCAGATATCTTGATCTGGATCTGATCTGGATTGATGTTTTAGGAGGACTGGGCCCTGGATGGTGTGGACATGGATCCATGTAGACTAGATGCCGCTGTAGGAATCCTAACATGTCTTCTGTTTTTTGAAGGTGTGGTGGAGACTACAGGGATCACCATGCAGGCCCGGACCTCCTACACCCCGGAGGAGATCCTGTGGGGGCGGCGCTTCGTCTCCATCATCACAGAGGAGGACGGCCGTTACTGCGTCGACTACTCCAAGTTCGGGAACACGGTCCCCGTCAGGATGCCGTCTCTCAGCGCTAAGGAGCTGGACCAGACCAGAGGGGTCCAGGACGGGGGCACCGACGCCAACCTGCAGGGCTGGGGGCTGGTCCGAGCCGGCAGGGGGGGCTTCCGCAGAGGGGGCCGGACCTGCGATAGCTCCGCCCCTCAGCCCTGGTACGCCCAGGCGGAGAAGGCGGAGGCAGAGGTGGAGCAGAAAGGACAGAAGAAGAAGGTGCAGCTGGAGGTGATTGGACGACAGATGGAGGAGGACGGACTCGGGGAGATGAGCGAATGAGAAGCAGGAGGCGGAGCTTGTGACTCTGCTCCACCTGAAGCACTGAGCTGCTAACAGGAAGTAGCATTTATTAGCTCATTTAAAGGGAACTGTTTCCTGAGGTTCAGATGTCGTGGATCACACTAAAGTCTGCAGGAGACGAGTCCGTCCTGCTGCAGCTTCAAATCCTCTGGAGCAGCGTCCAGTTCTTACAGCTGTTAGAAACATCAACACGTCTCAGAGCGGCGTCCACGTCACCAGAATCACACTCCATGATGTCACTCGATCCGGCTCCTTCAGGGTCAAGATCTCTGTTTCATATCTGCTGTTTCCTCTCTCTCTTCAAAACCTCCCCTCTCTGATGACATCGCTCTGTTTCCAAAGAAGTGAAAGTGAGGTGTGAAGATGTTTTCAACTTCCTGTGAGAAGAGAGAAACTCTGAGCTCTCAGTTTCTTCGGTCTGTGAGAGGACAGGAAGTGAAGGAGCGTCCTCGCTGAAATCGATCCTGATGCTTTAAAACCGAGTCCCTCAATCATTCATGAAGTCAGAGAGTGTTCACAGGAACTCTGACTCAGCACGTCAGAGTCTCTGCGTCTTCCTGTCGGTCTAGAGGAAGCGTTGGAGCTACAGATGGAGCTGAATAAGGTGGATGTTGAGAGGACAGTCTGATGGAGCAGGCGTCAGATCCTGCAGCTCGAGAATATCACTGCCAGTCACAGGTGTTTGAGACTCACTTCATCCTGTTTCTTTTCCTTCTGCTGTGTCAGCTCAAATCAAACCCTGCCTGAGTCTGTCCTCAGATCATATATACATGGTATAAAACCCTTCCTGAGTATGTCCTCAGATCATATATACATGGAATCAAACCCTTCCTGAGTCTGTCCTCAGATCACATATACATGGTATAAAACCCTTCCTGAGTCTGTCCTCAGATCATATATACATGGTATAAAACCCTTCCTGAGTCTGTCCTCAGATCATATATACATGGTATAAAACCCTGCCTGAGTCTGTCCTCAGATCGTGTATACATGGTATAAAACCCTTCCTGAGTCTGTCCTCAGATCGTGTATACATGGTATAAAACCCTTCCTGAGTCTGTCCTCAGATCATATATACATGGTATAAAACCCTTCCTGAGTCTGTCCTCAGATCATATATACATGGTATAAAACCCTTCCTGAGTCTGTCCTCAGATCGTATATACATGGTATAGAACCCTTCCTGAGTCTGTCCTCAGATCATATATACATGGTATAAAACCCTTCCTGAGTCTGTCCTCAGATCGTATATACATGGTATAGAACCCTTCCTGAGTCTGTCCTCAGATCACATATACATGGTATAGAACCCTTCCTGAGTCTGTCCTCAGATCATATATACATGGTATAAAACCCTTCCTGAGTCTGTCCTCAGATCATATATACATGGTATAAAACCCTGCCTGAGTCTGTCCTCAGATCGTGTATACATGGTATAAAACCCTTCCTGAGTCTGTCCTCAGATCGTGTATACATGGTATAAAACCCTTCCTGAGTCTGTCCTCAGATCATATATACATGGTATAAAACCCTTCCTGAGTCTGTCCTCAGATTGTGTATACATGGTATAAAACCCTTCCTGAGTCTGTCCTCAGATTGTGTATACATGGTATAAAACCCTTCCTGAGTCTGTCCTCAGATCATATATACATGGTATAAAACCCTTCCTGAGTCTGTCCTCAGATCATATATACATGGTATAAAACCCTTCCTGAGTCTGTCCTCAGATCGTATATACATGGTATAGAACCCTTCCTGAGTCTGTCCTCAGATCATATATACATGGTATAAAACCCTTCCTGAGTCTGTCCTCAGATCATATATACATGGTATAAAACCCTTCCTGAGTCTGTCCTCAGATCGTATATACATGGTATAGAACCCTTCCTGAGTCTGTCCTCAGATCATATATACATGGTATAAAACCCTTCCTGAGTCTGTCCTCAGATCGTGTATACATGGTATAAAACCCTTCCTGAGTCTGTCCTCAGATCGTATATACATGGTATAGAACCCTTCCTGAGTCTGTCCTCAGATCGTGTATACATGGTATAAAACCCTTCCTGAGTCTGTCCTCAGATCATATATACATGGTATAAAACCCTTCCTGAGTCTGTCCTCAGATCACATATACATGGTATAAAACCCTTCCTGAGTCTGTCCTCAGATCATATATACATGGTATAAAACCCTTCCTGAGTCTGTCCTCAGATCATATATACATGGTATAAAACCCTTCCTGAGTCTGTCCTCAGATCATATATACATGGTATAAAACCCTTCCTGAGTCTGTCCTCAGATCATATATACATGGTATAAAACCCTGTCTGAGTCTGTCCTCAGATCATATATACATGGTATAAAACCCTTCCTGAGTCTGTCCTCAGATCATATATACATGTTATAAAACCCTTCCTGAGTCTGTCCTCAGATCATATATACATGGTATAGAACCTGCTGTCTCACTGCACGTCTCCTGAATCACAGACTCCAGTTTTTATCTCCTCCATGTTGCTTGTTTTGAAGTTTTAAAGTCCGTCTGTGAAGTCTTATTTATGATGTTTAATAAATCTATTTTTTTGTACTCTGTCTCCTGTTTGGTTTTTTGAGATGTGCAGCTTTGTGACATCACACCCATCTCACTCTGTGATTGGTCGGCGGTGTGGGGATAAGACAGGAGGCGGGGTTTCTCTGTCGGCTCTCTTGGCGACAAATTAAACACCTGTCAATCACAAGAAGCCCCGCCCTAACTCCGCCCCTTCTTTAGGGCCTGTGTCCACCAACAAAACCCTCCATCAACAACCAATCAAAATCAAGATGTTGTTATTGTCAGGCGCTCTGCTGGAGGAGAAACTGACCACACTCAGTATAGAGTTAGAGCTGGATCAGGCTTGGACCAGGTCTTAGTTCTGCTGCTATAGGCTTAGACTGACACACTGGGATCCTGTCTTTCCCTCTCTCTCCTCTCTCTGCCTGTCTCTCACTTTAACTCTTCCTGTCCCATTAAAGTTACTAACCATAGACCTTTCTGGAGTCCCTGAGCTCCCTTGTCTCGTAGGTTCCTCTGGATCTCTGCTGCTGTGGACGTGGTCCAGACTCCAGCTGCTACAACTGCTACTATCCGTCTCCCCACTATCATCTCTCTCTCTCTTCATCTCCCTCTATCCCTCTCTCCAACACGGTCTCAGCAGATGTGTGTCTAACATGAGTCTGGTCCTGCTGGAGGTTTCTGCCTGTTAAAGGAAGTTTGTCCTCTCTGCTGTAACTAGCTAAATACTGTGAGGTGTAATGCTCATGGTGGATTAAGGTGGGGTCAGACTGAGTCTGATCCGGTCTTGGTGTTGGGTCTCTGTTCAGGATTTGACATAGAGTGGTCTAGACCTGCTCTGTTTGTAAAAGATTGATTGATATTCTAGGGTCCTATTTCCAGATCTAGCGCTGCAGCTAACACTAAGATATGATTCCTTTCAACTATTTAACATTTCTCTGATCAAAAGTAAACATGAAATTCAAAACAGACCAAACAGTCACTACTAAAGGAATCAGAAGAGGAGCAGAGCAACTTTGTTAACCTAGCAGCACTAAGCCCGGTGAGAGGCGCTCTGAAACTGAGGTCGGGTGCT
>NC_048277.1:38988227-39003227 GCF_009762535.1 Notolabrus celidotus | reverse complement strand
TCCAGTCCCCTCTCTGAGGCGTGGGAGTCTCTGGCGCTGGTTTGGTATTTGAGTGTTTGTGTGTTTGCAGACAGACGCCTCAGAGGCATGCACTGACGCAATCATCACACTCTCAACCTTCACATGTTCCATTCTCTCACAGCTCCTCTCACTACACCTCATCCTCTCCTCCTCAGACCCTCCAGGAGTTTAACTTCATCACTGAGGAGACACACACACTGAGGAGACACACTGAGGAGACACACTGAGGAGACACACTGAGGAGACACACTGAGGAGACACACTGAGGAGACACACTGAGGAGACACACACACTGAGGAGACACACACACTGAGGAGACACACACACTGAGGAGACACACTGAGGAGACACACTGGGGAGACACACTGAGGAGACACACACACTGAGGAGACACACACACTGAGGAGACACACACACTGAGGAGACACACTGAGGAGACACACTGAAGAGACACACTGAGGAGGCACACTGAGGAGACACACTGAGGAGACACACTGAGGAGGCACACTGAGGAGACACACTGAGGAGACACACACACTGAGGAGACACACTGAGGAGACACACTGAGGAGACACACACACTGAGGAGACACACTGAGGAGACACACTGAGGGTTAGGATTAGGGTTAGGGTTAGGATTAGGATTAGGGTTAGGGTTAGGGTTAGGGTTAGGGTTAGGACTAGGGTTAGGGTTAGGGTTAGGGTTAGGATTAGGATTAGGGTTAGGGTTAGGACTAGGGTTAGGGTTAGGGTTAGGGTTAGGATTAGGGTTAGGTTTAGGGTTAGGGTTAGGGTTAGGATTAGGGTTAGGGTTAGGATTAGGGTTAGGGTTAGGGTTAGGGTTAGGGTTAGGGTTAGGATTAGGGTTAGGGTTAGGGTTAGGATTAGGGTTAGGGTTAGGGTTAGGGTTAGGGTTAGGATTAGGGTTAGGGTTAGGGTTAGGGTTAGGGTTAGGGTTAGGATTAGGGTTAGGGTTAGGGTTAGGATTAGGGTTAGGGTTAGGGTTAGGGTTAGGGTTAGGATTAGGGTTAGGGTTAGGGTTAGGGTTAGGATTAGGGTTAGGGTTAGGGTTAGGGTTAGGGTTAGGGTTAGGGTTAGGGTTAGCACCAGAACTCAACTTCAGCAAACCGAACCAGAACCGAACCGGAATCGGAACCGAACCAGAACCGGAACCGAACCGAACCAAACCAGAACCGAACCGGAACCGGAACCGAACCAGAACCGGAACCGAACCGAACCGAACCGGAACCGTACCAGAACTGAACCGGAACCGGAACCGGAACCGAACCGAACCAAACCAGAACCGAACCGAACCGGAACCGTACCAGAACCGAACCGGAACCGAACCAAACCAGAACCGAACCGGAACCGAACCAGAACCGAACTCAAGCAAACAGAACCAAACCAGAACCGAACCGAACCAGAACCGAACTCACGCAAACAGAACCAGAACCAGAACCGAACCGAACCGAACCAGAACAGAACTCAAGCAAACAGAACCAGAACCAGAACCGAACCGAACCGAACCAGAACCAAACTGGATCAAACCTTATTAATGTCCTCAGCTTGGATGGTCTGATCCGGTTTCTCCTCTCAGTGAGTATTTGCCCGGTCTTTGAGAAGAACCCTAACCCTAACCCTCTCAGAAGGAACAGATGAAGCCACGATACACAGCCTCCCCTCCATCACCTGGATCCTATATCCTCACATGTGATTGGCCGCATGGCCACAATGCTGACCAATCAAAACAAAGTTCTGCTGTGAGCAGAGCTGGGGCTGAGCACTGAGAGAGCTAAGCAGGGACAGGAACTAACTGGGAGTTCTTCTAACAGCTTTGTTCTTCTAACAGCTTTGTTCTTCTAAAAGCTTTGTTCGTCTAACAGCTTTGTTCCTCTAACAGTTTTGTTCCTCTAACAGCTTTGTTCTTCTAACAGCTTTGTTCTTCCAACAGCTTTGTTCTTCTAAAAGCTTTGTTTGTCTAACAGCTTTGTTCCTCTAACAGTTTTGTTACTCTAACAGCTTTGTTCTTCTAACAGCTTTGTTCCTCTAACAGCTTTGTTCTTCTAACAGCTTTGTTCCTCTAACAGCTTTGTTCTTCTAACAGCTTTGTTCGTCTAACAGCTTTGTTCTTCTAACAGCTTTGTTCTTCTAAAAGCTTTGTTCGTCTAACAGCTTTGTTCCTCTAACAGTTTTGTTCCTCTAACAGCTTTGTTCTTCTAACAGCTTTGTTCTTCCAACAGCTTTGTTCTTCTAAAAGCTTTGTTCGTCTAACAGCTTTGTTCCTCTAACAGTTTTGTTACTCTAACAGCTTTGTTCTTCTAACAGCTTTGTTCCTCTAACAGCTTTGTTCTTCTAACAGCTTTGTTCCTCTAACAGCTTTGTTCTTCTAACAGCTTTGTTCGTCTAACAGCTTTGTTCCTCTAACAGCTTTGTTCTTCCAACAGCTTTGTTCGTCTAACAGCTTTGTTCCTCTAACAGTTTTGTTCCTCTAACAGCTTTGTTCTTCTAACAGCTTTGTTCTTCCAACAGCTTTGTTCTTCTAAAAGCTTTGTTCGTCTAACAGCTTTGTTCCTCTAACAGTTTTGTTACTCTAGCAGCTTTGTTCTTCTAACAGCTTTGTTCCTCTAACAGCTTTGTTCGTCTAACAGCTTTGTTCGTCTAACAGCTTTGTTCCTCTAACAGCTTTGTTCCTCTAACAGCTTTGTTCCTCTAACAGCTTTGTTCCTCTAACAGCTTTGTTCCTCTAACAGCTTTGTTCCTCTGACAGCTTTGTTCCTCTAACAGCTTTGTTCTTCTAACAGCTTTGTTCCTCTAACAGCTTTGTTCTTCTAACAGCTTTGTTCCTCTAACAGCTTTGTTCTTCTAACAGCTTTGTTCCTCTAACAGCTTTGTTCTGCATCTAAAGGTTGAAGGCTGTAGTTTGCTGAAACGTTTCTAGATGTGATTTTCAAACATGAGTTGTTGGTCCTGTATCAGTCCCAGGGTGTGACAGACGGCAGAGTCAGCTGCTGCACACAGAGGAGGGACTGTACCAGCATCCAGCTGCTGTCTGAAGCTGCACCCAGCTGCCTTTTGTCCAGACATTCATTCTTCATGAAACTACTTCACTCTGCCTTCAGTTCACAGCCAGCAAGGAGGCAGATAAATACACAACACCAGATAACTGACACCATGGCTTCACTTTCCCCTTTCACCTCATTCTATATCAATAAAGTATCATCATCTTCATCATCATCATCATCATCATCATCATCATCATTATTATTATTATTATCATTATTATTATTATTATTATCATTATTATTATTATTCTGGCTCTGGAGGCGTTTTAATGCTCTTATTATTTATTCCTTGTCAGTGAATGTAAAGGTCTCAGAGTCACATCTGATGAACATGCACCGGTGCTGCATTCAGGATCCAGCTGTAGTCTGAGTCTGGATCATTCTGGTCCAAATGTTGCAGACTCTTTAAAATCTTTTTTTGATTCATGTTTTTAAATCTTAACTGAGGGAGTCCCAAAACAGGGCCCAGTTTTTAAACGTGGTCTCTGTTTTGGTTTAAAGGACCAACATGTACTTAAAGTCTCGGTGCTGGTCCGGTGGATTCCTCCTGCAGCAGGTGAACAGGCTGTAACGTCTGCAACATAACAACCTGAGCCTGTCAGGGACCAAAACAAGACCTGTTAGTGGACTCACTTTGATCCATCGAGACGTTACAGCCTGTTCACCTGCTGCAGGAGGAAGAGCTCTTCATCATTTCAGGTCTACTGGTCAGCAGCTTCTTGTGGTCCCTAAGACCAGGCTGGAAACCAGGGGGGTTGGGCCTTCACTGCAGTGGCCCCGAAACTGTGGAACAAGCCGCCCCCCCATGTTAGACTGTCCCCAACATTATGGACTTTTAAAATCCTGGGATTTTAACCCATGAGAGCTGTGTGGTCTCTGTCTGTTCTTTATTTCTTTTATTTTCTGTGAATGTTTTTAAACTATTTTTAAAATGTTTGTTTTTCTGATTCTTTTATTTTATTCTATTTCAATGTTTTCTGTTCTGCTTCCAAACAGACCTCCATGGGACGGTCTGGTATCAGACCAGGAGGGTTTGGTATCAGACCAGGATGGGTTTGGTATCAGACCAGGATGGGTCTGGTATTAGACCAGGATGGGTCTGGTATCAGATCAGGAGGGTCTGGTATCAGATCAGGAGGGTCTGGTATCAGACCAGGAGGGTCTGGTATTAGACCAGGAGGGTTTGGTATCAGACCAGGAGGGTCTGGTATCAGACCAGGAGGGTCTGGTATTAGACCAGGAGGGTCGGTGAGCTGAAACATTCAGTCATTTTGAATCTCAAAGTGAGCACTGGGACCAGACCCAGACATGTGTGGAGGTCAGATCAGGATCCGTCTTGTAAACAGACTTGTAGTTTTTGGCGAGTAATGACACACACAGGAAACCTGGGCTCATGAGTGAAAGTGGGGGGGAGTCACAGGATGTTGGGTGTTGTCTAATATTGACTTGGTGTGCATGGAAACCATCACGTCTCCACAAATGTCCCGTTGTGTTGAAGTGACTCAGAGGATCGGATCAGGACAGACTCTGGGGTTTGGTTGTTGGTTCAAAGTTATATTTTAGAGAGGGGGACAGCTGAAGAGAGACGGGACACGCGGGGACTGGAGAGCGGAGGACCACATGCAGGAAATGGTCACGGTCGGGAGTCGAACCAGCGACCCCTGCGACGAGGACTGTCGCCTCTGTATGAGGGCGCTTAGACCGCTTAGACCGCTTAGACCGCTTAGACCACTTAGACCGCTAGGCCACCAGCCCCCCAGACTCTGTCGAGCTGGCTAACTTATCTTAAAGAGCTGATAGTGACCTAGTCCTCCTCTAGACCACTAGGCTCCCTACATGCAGGCCTGCTCATCGTACCTAAAGTCTCTGACCTGCTGGTCCAACTCTTCAACTTTTCAAGGGAGTCGTTTTCAGAAATCAGTTTAAGGTTTTAAAATAATATAAATCAGTTTAAGGATTTAAAATAATATAAATCAGTCTAAGGTTTTAAAATAATATAAATCAGTCTAAGGTTTTAAAATAATATAAATCAGTTTAAGGTTTTAAAATAATATAAATCAGTTTAAGGTTTTAAAATAATATAAATCAGTTTAAGGTTTTAAAATAATATAAATCAGTTTAAGGTTTTAAAATAACAGGAAGGAGTTAAAGAAGAAATGTTTTTAAAAGTCTCTGATTTCTTTGTTGGGGTGTTATGAGACATTTTGTCATTAATCTTGACTTGATGCGTGTCCTTGAATGCACTTGGAGTCCAGCAGAAAGTGTAACCTCTCTGACTTTAACCCGAGTTGTTTTTGAACCCTCACAGACTCTGATTTAATGCTTCTTAAAGTAAAGAGTGAATAACGTGACGTCAGCCTGCAGGCAGCTGCAGACTCTGCTTCACAGCGAGGGAGCAGACGCCCGAGCACAAAGATGCTCAGATTCAGGCGGGACAGCAGACAAAGAGGTCCCAGTCTCACCATCAGCCAGCGTCCTTTCTCTCTCTGTCGGGGTCTAAAAGCAGCAGAGCAACATGGCTGACGGTTTCAGAGTTCATGTGAGAGCAGCTCTGGATCCTCTCTAATATTGTGTCGGGGTGTCAGATCAGTTCCTGCTCTTTTGTTTCTGCTCTCTGACACATTTCCTCTCTTTCTTCAGACTCCGGTCCAAGCTGCTGCTCAACCCAGCAGGAAACTGTTTCCACTCCGTCTCCCAAAGACCACACGTTCAGCAACGTCTGAATCCCTTCACGTTTAAAGATCCTCCAGAA
Source organism: Notolabrus celidotus (assembly GCF_009762535.1). Classification (NCBI taxonomy): domain Eukaryota; kingdom Metazoa; phylum Chordata; class Actinopteri; order Labriformes; family Labridae; genus Notolabrus; species Notolabrus celidotus. The sequence goes on along the minus strand of NC_048277.1, from coordinate 38,997,393 downwards.
CAGACTCAGACCACGACCTCTGACCCCTGACCTCTGACCCCTGACCTCCTTAAAGACCACAGTGTGACTCTGAAGGCAGCGTTCAAGGTGGCTGACGTCAGGTTAAAGGATTCTACAGTGCAAAAATTATTAAAAGTGGAATATTTGAAGTGGAATATATAAAGTGAAGTATTTAAAGTGACATTTATAAAGTGGATTATTTAAAGTGGAATATTTAATGTGGATTATTGAAAGTGAAATATCTAAAGTGGAATTTTAAAAGTTGAATATTTAAAGCAGAATATTTAAAGTGGAATTTTTAAAGTGGAATTTTTAAAGCAGAATATTTAAAGTGGAATATTCAAAGTGGAATATTTAATGTGGATTATTTAAAGTGAAATATCTAAAGTAGAATATTTAATGTGGATTATTTAAAGCAGAATATTTAAAGCAGAATATTTAAAGGTGAATATTTAAAGCAGAATATTTAAAGTGAAATACTGAATGTTGAATTCTTAAATTGGAATATTTAAAGTGGATTATTTAAAGTGAAATATCTAAAGTAGAATATTTAATGTGGATTATTTAAAGCAGAATATTTAAAGCAGAATATTTAAAGGTGAATATTTAATGTGGATTATTTAAAGGTGAATATTTAAAGGTGAATATTTAAAGCAGAATATTTAAAGTGGAATATTTAATCTGGATTATTTAAAGGTGAATATTTAAAGGTGAATATTTAAAGCAGAATATTCAAAGTGGAATATTTAATGTGGATTATTTAATGTGGATTATTTAAAGGTGAATATTTAAAGGTGAATATTTAATGTGGATTATTTAAAGCAGAATATTTAAAGCAGAATATTTAAAGCAGAATATTTAAAGTGGAATATTTAATGTGGATATTTAAAGCAGAATATTTAAAGTATTTGTGAGATAAAGAAACAGAGAGCAGAGGAATGGGTTGACTGCACGAGTTCTTTTGGTTCATCGTTGACCACATTCATAAATCCAGCAGGTAAAAATCTCACAGATCAGCAAACATCACATCATCAGCTCAGATCATCTCCACACAGAGTCAGATTACAATCAGCCCGACGTCGGTTTAAAGAAGAAGAACATCCATCCATTAAAACACAAACAGAGAAAGGTGCAGCACGCCGTTATCTGCACTCTGAAGTCAGTTTGTCTCTCCTGAGAGCGCCGCGCTGACAGACGGAGCTGGACCGGCTCAGGCAGCGTCCTGCATACAAACATTATGCTTTAAAACAAGTTTACACAGAAAGATCTGCATGCATATAACACAGGCATGCACGGTATGTCAATAAAAACAAACATCCATCTTCACGTCTGCATCAAACGGACCAATCAGAGCTCACAGGAGTCAAGTCTTCTGTTTGAATCTTAACGATGACTCAATGATGCACAGAGTGAAAGCATCAGTCTGGAGCTCGTCTGAGCTCTGCAGCCATGAAACAGGCCGTGATGTCTGCATCGTGACCCTTCATGGATCAAAGTGTGCTTATATAGATCAGGGGACGTCTTTGTGTTCCCTGTACATACAGTCAGAATTATACCACATGAAAATAAAACAAGCTCCTTAAAGTGAGTTTCCCAAAATCTCCAACCCTCCCTTTAACTCAGGACGGCATTATACATCTGCTGTAAAGGATATAAAGCTGACTCAGCTCTGTGACCATGGTACACTGATTCAGCTTCACGTCCAGGCGTCTCAATAACACAAAGTCTGAACTAAAGCAACACTTATCATCCTCATCATCATGCAGTCTCAACGTCTCGCTTTAACAAGACTGGAGTTTCTCCCAACATGAAGCAGAGTCATCATATGAAAAGAAATATAGGAACAGATATAATCCTCAGCGGTAAACGTCTAACTAATATGGCAGAGTGCGTTATGGCGGCGTGGGACAGCACCCTCTTATTTTGGTTCTTGCATTGGAGCGTTATGGCACAATCATTCAAGAGAAAAATACTCTCTTACAAACAGCTCCACAGCTTTTACAGTATATACACTTTATACAGCATGTATAGTGTGAGTCAGGGTCGTAGAAATATAAAGCCTCTATACATCCCTCCACCCGTCCCTCCATCCCTCCGTCCCTCCATCCCTCCATCCCTCCATCCCTCCGTCCCTCCATCCCTCCATCCCTCCATCCCTCCATCACTCCATCCCTCCGTCAGGCGCTGACTCGGCTGAATGACCCGCTGCAGCAGAGAGCGGCTGAGTGGCACAGACGCTCAGTTTGACACTAATCGATTGTTCTTCACGTATAACTGACTTTTCTTCAGGCAACAAGTGCTTTATTATTTTATCTAACAAGTGCAGGGACTCTCAGGGGGCCCGGTCTGACAAAGACCATCAGTGAGAGGAGACAGAGAGCGAGGACTCGACTCGGCTGAACAAGGACGCCTCAGGAGACAGAGAGTCTCTGCCACACTCATCTGAATTCATATATACGTATATATATCTAAAGTCTGAGGAGGGTTCTGGTCTCTGTCTGGAGTCTGAGGAGGGTTCTGGTCTCTGTCTGTAGTCTGAGGAGGGTTCTGGTCTCTGTCTGTAGTCTGAGGAGGGTTCTGGTCTCTGTCTGGAGTCTGAGGAGGGTTCTGGTCTCCTTCTGTAGTCTGAGGAGGGTTCTAGTCTCTGTCTGGAGTCTGAGGAGGGTTCTGGTCTCCTTCTGTAGTCTGAGGAGGGTTCTGGTCTCTGTCTGTAGTCTGGTGAGGGTTCTGGTCTCTGTCTGTAGTCTGAGGAGGGTTCTGGTCTCTGTCTGTAGTCTGAGGAGGGTTCTGGTCTCTGTCTGTAGTCTGAGAAGGGTTCTGGTCTCTGTCTGTAGTCTGAGGAGTATCCACCAATCAGGTGTCAGCAGGAGAAACAGTCTGTATGGAGAGCAACAGCAGGTGTTCTAGAATTCTGACATCATCAAAGACAGACTTCTGACATCATCAACTCTGTCTTTGATGATGTCAGAGTTCTGTCTTTGATGATGTCAGAGTTCTGTCTTTGATGATGTCAGAGTTCTGTCTTTGATGATGTCAGAGTTCTGTCTTTGATGATGTCAGAGTTCTGAGAACAAATGGAACATTCCATGAAGAAGGTCAGAGCTAAAGAAACATCAGTGTCTCTAATCCTCTTTCATAGACCTCCATTCAACAAACAAACATTGTAGACGTAGTTTTCTTCTCCTCTTGAGGACAGACCTGACAAAGCTGGACTTTGGACTTTGGACTAATCTGCATCATCTGTGTGTTGGTTAGTGTTTCTGTTCTACTGTATTTATCTGTCTTTAGTTCATGTCTCAGCTGTGCTGTTTGTCTGGTCTCTGTAGTCCCTCATGTCTCTGTGTGTCTGGTCTCTGTAGTCCCTCATGTCTCTGTGTGTCTGGTCTCTGTAGTCCCTCATGTCTCTGTGTGTCTGTCTCTGTAGTCCCTCATGTCTCTGTGTGTCTGGTCTCTGTAGTCCCTCATGTCTCTGTGTGTCTGTCTCTGTAGTCCCTCATGTCTCTGTGTGTCTGGTCTCTGTAGTCCCTCATGTCTCTGTGTGTCTGGTCTCTGTAGTCCCTCATGTCTCTGTGTGTCTGGTCTCAGTCAGTGTTTTCATATTAGCATCTTGTGCTAGTTTTGTCTCTCCCTGTAGTAGACCTGGGACATGTCTGTGGTCCTGTGTCTCTTTCTGGTTCTGAGTGTCTTTGTGTTTCTGAGTGTCTTTGTGGTTCTGAGTGTCTTTGTGGTTCTGAGTGTCTTTGTGGTTCTGAGTGTCTTTGTGGTTCTGAGTCTCTTTGTGGTTCTGAGTCTCTGTAGATGTGTTGTGACTGAAGCCTAAAGGAGCTCCTCTCCTGTTGAACGGTTTGAAAACCATTTTGAAAACCAGACCGGTTTCCTGGTGTCCTTAAAGACCTGTTAGTGGTTCTTGTTTGTGTTGGTTGGTTGTGTGTGAGCAGAGTAACTCCTCATCGTGGGTCGGTCTGTTAGATGTCCGGGTAGAACTCTGTGTTGACGTCGACACTGTGCAGGACGGACTTCTGGTCCGTGGACGACATCCTGCTCAGGACCTCGGCAGAGAGCGAGTAGCTGCTGCCGGACTTCTCCTCGAACCAGCTGTCCAACGCTCGCTTCCCGTCAAAGTTCGTGATGGGCGGTCCGTTGACGGCCACAATCAGCAGGTCGTTCATCTGCTCCAGGGTCAGCCGGGACCGATGGTTCTTACACATCTTCTGCAGAGACCCCCGGCCTTTATCGCAGCAGGCCGTGGAGCTGGGCAGGACCCGGACCACGTGGATGATCCGGTTCAGCAGAGGGAAACGCTGCTTGTACCTGCAGACGTGACTGATGACCTCTTTGAAGCCGTTCATACTGAAGTAGTCTGCCTTCAGGTCCTTCCACTCCCCCACCAGGCTGCCCTTGGCCTCCGTCCTGGCCATGGAGACCTCCTTCCCCCCAGAGGGGATGGAGTCCAGGTGGTTGAATATGACCTGGATTTCCTCCTCCCCATAAGCCTCCAGGTCCTCCCTGTTGTGAGGCCAGGTGGACAGGTCCAGGACCTTACAGGCCTTGGCAAATGATCGGCTCTGCAGGTCCAACCTCTGGGACAGGATCCCCTGGCTCCTGTTGCAGATCTTCTCTCGGATGGACTGGAACTTGGACTCGGCCACGCGCAGGTTCTTCAGAGCGATGCCGTTAAAACTCTCACGGAAGTTCTCCTCAAACTCCTGCAGGTACTCTCCGGGGCAGTCCACCAACTGTCCGATCTCCAGGATGGCCTCCTGGATCTTAGCCTCCACCTGGGACACCAGCAGGTACTCTCCCTGGAAGGTGAAGGCCAACCGTGAGAGGACGGCGATGATGTCCAGGAGGAAGTAGATGAGCTTCACCGACTGATAGTCCATGAGGAACTGGAGGAGGGTGAGGGCAATGGCAGCGGCGTCAGCTCTCTGGGTCTGGCTGCTGATCTCCTTCAGGTGTGAGACCACCTCCAGGTAGTCCTTGATGAGTGCGTTGAGGACGTTCGGTTCTCCGATGATCCATCGGATGGCTCTGATGTCTCCGAGGAACTCCGTCTCCTCGGACAGCGTGGGAGCGGTGGATCTCAGCTCGGCCATCATGCGGGGCGAGTAGCGGTAGAAACTGAGGAGCTGCTTCAGGTTGTTCTCCAGATCCTCCAGGCAGGAGAGCTCCTTCCCGCTGATGGCGTCCAGAACCTCCAGGTGGGGCCGGTGGATCATGATGGGGAGGCAGAGGATCCAGGGATACATCTTTTGCACCGCTATGTACAGGTTGGCTCTCATCCCTGAGGAGATGTTGGTGCCGTCTACCCCCAGACCCACCACCAGCAAGTCCTGAAACCTGAGACCAAGGACCCCAAAGGCTCGATCCATAGCCTGAAGGTACCCGTCCACACTGGCCATGCTCAGTCTTTGTAAGGACAGGAACTCTGTGTTCGGGGAGCCCTCGTTGGTGATGAACTGGACGTAGACCGCCACCATGTCTGAGAAGAGGTCGTCGTTCTGGGCGTCCATGATGACGCTGAGGAACGGAGACAGGCGCATCTTCTCAGCCAGGTCTTCTTTCACAGCCCGGGCGATGTGGTGGACCAGGATCTGACAGTCCCCTTCGTTCATGTACTGGTCCACCACTTTGAGTTCACACCTCTTCAGAAGCTCTGCCAGCGGACGGAGGTCTGAGAAGGGCCGCCCCTCCAGGGCCAGGTGGTACGCGGCGTTGAACAGCAGGATCATGTTCTTGCACATCTCCTCCGTCTTCTCCGGGTGCATCCGCAGCTTGTACAGCTGCAGGCACTTCTTGTGGAGGTTGCTCTGGCTGTGGAGCTTGATGGTGTGGATCTTAAACTGCTTGGAGCCGATGATGAAGGCGGAGGTCCGGGAGGACTGGACGGTGTACTGGCGGCAGACGTGGCACCACATCTCGTTGAGGGTCGGCGAGTAGCGGAGGAACCAGAACTTCTTCAGCCACTCCTGCTTGAAGCGACGGATCCGTCTGCTCCCGACGGAGGACAGCTTTGCGGAGTCCTCAGGAGAGATCACGAGATCTGCTGTGATGGACTCATCAGCAGAATCCACGTCCTGGTCGTCTTCGTCCAGGACCACCTGGGTGGGAGTCAAGGGCTCCATCCCTGCAAAGAGAAACACATGATGAACCATGATGCTGTCTGATTGTGAGGTCTGAAGGTCTGAAGGTCTGACTCTGGTCCTGAGGTGAATATCTCTGCAGCTACAGGATGAACCTCTTTGAGACCTAAACCAGGACTAATCCTGCTGACCTTATCTGACCCTATACCCAACAGAAGGTTTACATTCTTGGTTTTTAAACTTCTGGATGGATCCAGGTCAGATGGAGATCTAACAGAGTCCAAACAGAGATGCTAAGACGGTCTGATTTTCAGGACGTACCTTGGAAGTCTTCGATGGGACCTTGTTCAGGGTGTGGTGGGACTTGGTTGTTTTGGGGCTGACGATCCTCAGACATCAATGGACCCACGAGGTCCTCCTGTTCCCCTCTGAGACGGGACAGCTCCTCCTCCAGCTCCAGGATCCTCTTCTTCAGTTTGACACAGTTGGGGCAGAAGGAGGTGGAGGGTTCCTCTCCGCTCGGGTTCTCCTCCTCCTTCTCCTCCACCTTCAGGTTCAGGACGTGGAAGCTGCTTTCTGAACCAGGAGCTGCAGTTTTACACTGGCCCAGGTGAGACCTGCTGGAGTCCTCCAGAGAGGCCTCGAGGACGTCTTTGAAGATGAGGTCGATCTTCTTCCTCTTGGCAGGAGGTTGGCCGTCGGGCTCTTCGTCAGGCTGTTTGCCCGGGCTGGGTTTGCCCTGCAGCGCTGACTGCAGGAACGGAGACTTGAAGTCTTTGTGGACGTTTGGCAGGACGGGGGGCTTCTCTGGACCTGGAACCAAACAGGCAATGGATCAGAGGGAGCTTCATGTTTCTAACAGAGTCAGGGTTTCATGGGTCAGGGTGGCAGCCGGTGTCTTTAAGGTCAACATGTGGACTCAGTGGACCGGTCTGAAACCATAGACCACAACGTGATCCCTGTAAGCTGCTTTCACACTAAACCTGTAAAACTAAAGACCATAACCGCTCTGAAACGGACCCCACTGGATCTATACTGGTTTAAACTTAAACTACAAACAGGTCTGTAACCATAGACCTTTCTGGAGTCCCTGAGCTCCCTTGTCTCGTAGGTTCCTCTGGATCTCTGCTGCTGTGGACGTGGTCCAGACTCCAGCTGCTACAACTACTACTATCCGTCTCCCCACTATCATCTCTCTCTCTCTCTTCATCTCCCTCTATCCCTCTCTCCAACACGGTCTCAGATTCAGATGTGTGTCTAACATGAGTCTGGTCCTGCTGGAGGTTTCTGCCTGTTAAAGGAACTTTGTCCTTGCCACTGTAACTTGCTAAATGCTGCAAAGTGCTCTGCTCATGGTGGATTAAGATGAGATCAGACTGAGTCCTGTCTGGAAGAGGGGACTGGATCTGATCCGGTCTTGATGTTGGGTCTTTGTTAATAATAGAACATAGAGTCCGGTCTAGACCTGCTCTGTTTGGAGTCTGAGGAGAACGTTTGTTGTGATTTGGTGCTTTATAAATAAAGATTGATTGATTGAGTTCTTGTGGTGGACTGTGTGATACACTCTTAAACTGGTCCAGACCTGGTCCAGACTGAATCTCTACTGGTTTAAATTTTCACTTCAACACTTCTAGACCACATTCCTACATAAAGTCTGTTTATACACTTCAGATCTCTCTGAGGACTATCCATCAAGAACCAGTTCATACCAAACCCTTAGAACACACTCAGCTCTGAGTGAGACAGCAGCACCCCCTGCTGGAGGACTGAGTGCAGGACCCAGACTGTGATCTAGGGTACAGAATAAAGACAGAGTTCCTCCTCTTTTCAACCAGATTACACATTTAGGTTTCTGTCACCAAAGCCACCAGACCCCTAACCCAGGTGTAGGTACTCAGGTAAAAACTCTCCAAAGTCCTGTTCAAAGGGAAGCTACTGTTTCTCTCAGTGAGTCAGTATCACCTGTCTGCAGCTGACCTGTCTGCAGCTCACCTGTCTGCAGCTGACCTGTCTGCAGCTCAGCTGTCTGCAGCTCAGCTGTCTGCAGCTGACCTGTCTGCAGCTGACCTGTGTGCAGCTCACCTGTGTGCAGCTCAGCTGTCTGCAGCTCACCTGTCTGCAGCTGACCTGTCTGCAGCTGACCTGTGTGCAGCTCAGCTGTCTGCAGCTCACCTGTCTGCAGCTGACCTGTCTGCAGCTGACCTGTGTGCAGCTCAGCTGTCTGCAGCTCACCTGTGTGCAGCTCAGCTGTCTGCAGCTCACCTGTCTGCAGCTCAGCTGTCTGCAGCTCACCTGTCTGCAGCTGACCTGTCTGCAGCTCAACTGTCTGCAGCTCACCTGTCTGCAGCTGACCTGTCTGCAGCTGACCTGTCTGCAGCTCAACTGTCTGCAGCTCAACTGTCTGCAGCTCACCTGTCTGCAGCTGACCTGTCTGCAGCTGACCTGTCTGCAGCTGACCTGACCTGTCTGCAGCTCACCTGTCTACAGCTCAGCTGTCTGCAGCTCAACTGTCTGCAGCTCAGCTGTCTGCAGCTCACCTGTCTGCAGCTCACCTGTCTGCAGCTCACCTGTCTACAGCTCAGCTGTCTGCAGCTCACCTGTCTACAGCTCAGCTGTCTACAGCTCACCTGTGTGCAGGTTGCGGTGGATGCTCACCTGTGTGCAGGTTGCGGTCGATGCTCTCCTGAGAGACGCAGTGAAGGCGTTGGATGTAGTCGTTGCTGTACCAGACCCTCAGCCTCTCTCCGGCCCCCAGAGTCCGACACGCTCTGAAGTAGATGTTTTTACGATGCTGGAACGCCGTCAGGTTCCGATCACTCTCCTCAGACGAGGTCCGGACGAACCTGCGGGTCAGAAACATCGACAGGAAGTACTTCAGTGTTACATTTGACCAGGTATCAGGATGTGGTTAGATGTCTGTTAGTTCCACTGCCACGTGCACAGGATCTCAAAGACCATGAAGTGGTTTCAGAGTCTGCATTAAGGACCAAAGTCTCTGCTTCTGTCCTAAAGAGATAAAGACCTACCTCATCCAGTTGGCTTTGGTCTCATCGCTGCCGTCGATTGATCGATACGTGTTGTCA
>NC_048277.1:38948227-38983227 GCF_009762535.1 Notolabrus celidotus | reverse complement strand
GAAAAGAAAAGTACAAATAGCAGGACACGATTAAAAATGACTGAAAGCAACATCAGGACACGATGACCGTCTTTGAGAAAGTGTCCATGGACATATAAAAACATCACTTGCTTTTATTGTTTACATTGATCTTTTCTATGTTGAAATTCAAATAAACAGATCTTTAATAAGCTCTTTGAATGTGTGTGTGTGTGTGTGTGTGTGTGTGGTTTCCAGCCTCTAGTGGACGCTCGAGGAACTGCAGTTTATAACACTTCAGCTTCATGTTTTAAGACCGGAGGTTACTTCTCCTTTAGAAACCTCTGATAACATGGATCCACTATCTTATACTGATAAGAGGAGCCATGATAACGGCCTCTCTGATCATGTTAGTGAAAGTTAATAACCGTCGTCAAGGGGTTTAGACCAATCAGAATCAAGCATCTCACACAGCTGGAAGATCAGTAAGAGAGCCAGGTGATAACCAGCTGTTCATGTACCAATCAGAACCTGTGTGATTAACTGACCTGAGTCCATGTTGATGCAGATTTAGAGAGCGGTCTCTGCAGGTGACCTTTATTACCTGCTCCTGATGTTAGAGGCTGATATGATCAGTATCTACCTGCTCCTGATGTTAGAGGCTGATATGATGATCAGTAACTACCTGCTCCTGATGTTAGAGGCTGATATGATCAGTAACTACCTGCTCCTGATGTTAGAGGCTGATATGATGATCAGTATCTACCTGCTCCTGATGTTAGAGGCTGATATGATCAGTAACTACCTGCTCCTGATGTTTGAGGCTGATATGATGATCAGTAACTACCTGCTCCTGATGTTAGAGGCTGATATGATGATCAGTAACTACCTGCTCCTGATGTTAGAGGCTGATATGATGATCAGTAACTACCTGCTCCTGATGTTAGAGGCTGATATGATGATCAGTAACTACCTGCTCCTGATGTTAGAGGCTGATATGATGATCAGTGACTACCTGCTCCTGTCGGCTGATATCACAGACTTTATGAATAACACAGATAATAATGTGTTGATGGATTTTAAAGGGAGGTGTAACACCTGAGCTGTTTCTACCTGAGGTCACAGAGGGCTGAGAGGACGGGAGCAAAGATTCAAACTCTGGTACAGATCATGTTTTAACATTTTAATCATGTTTGTTTTTATAAACTGTAAATAAAAACAGCAGCATGTCATCACAGGGTGAACAGTCACAGCGCCCCCTGCAGGACACCTCAGTGTTTCAGAGCTCTCTCCTCTCTGTAACTTTAGATGTTTGTGTTGTTTATATCTGTATCTCTGATGAGGTCATCTTTAAGGTCTCTGAACTCTCTCCTCCGCCCGGACGCTCCGTGACCCTGAAGGCGTCTCCGGGCGTCCGGCTGCCCGCCTGCTTGGTGTAGCGCTCCACGTTGTCCACATGGTAGAGCCGGGAGCCGTGACGCCGGATGTTGTCCAGCTTGAACTTGCGGGTGCCTTTGACCATCTCTTTGTCGCGGTGCTTCTTGTCGTCGTGGAGACGGCACACGTGACACCACATGATGTTGCGGCTCGCCGAGTATCGCAGGAACCAGAACATGTGGAGCCAGATCTTCCTGAAGGGGCGAGGCTGTCTCCTGGAGGGGGGGCGGATGCAGAGCGGACAGCTGCTGGGCGACGATGCTTCGGGGTCTCCATCAATAGGCTCCGCCCCTAAAGATAAACATAAATATAAACATGTCTCCTCTCCTCACTGAACTCAAACTTCTCCTCCCAGAGAATAAAAACTCAGAACACTCACAGTCCGGGACCGTCTCTTCTATCTGGGCCACCTCTGGTCTCTGCTGGACCCGGTGAGCCCTGATAGTGACAGGTGGGACCCTCCCGCCCCCCTGACCTCCTGAGGCGAGAGACAGCTCCTCCCGCAGCTCGATGACCTTCCTCTGCAGCAGCACACAGTTCACACAGGACGAAGACGAGGAGGACCTCAGATCTCGATCCTCTTTAAGGTCCACGTAGATGGGGGCCTGCTGGACCGGCAGGGTCCTGGACTTGCTGAAGTCTTCCAGAGACGCCCTGAGGGACTCTCTGAAGAAGTCCTGGAGAGGAAACAGCTGTTAGATCATGAAGCCACAACAAGAGGTCACTGGGGGTCATTCGTCAGGTCATAGTCAGGACCGGGACGGGGCTATCCCCTGGATTAAAGGGTTAAAGTGACATCATCAGATCAGAGATCCTTCACTGCAGCTGATGTTTAGACGCTGACAAAGATTGTTTATGACTGAAGATGTCTCTCTCTGCCTGAGGACCAGCGCTGCGTTCAGGTGCCGTCAGAATAATGGGTAGGACAAGCGTTCAGGTCTCCTTTCATTAATAAAGAACCTGTTGTCCCACCTGGAGGACAGACTCAGCAGAGACCCAGTCCCCTCAAACCCTGGGAGGTAAACCTGACATGAGCTGATTCATTCTCACCCTGAAGTCTGTCTCCTTCCCAGCATGCACTGCTTCCTCGTGCGTCTGGTCTGCAGGATGCTTCAGGACCGACAGCAGCAGAGATCTGACTTCTCTCCAGGGACGATCGGTCGCTCTCAGAGGACCTGAGAGAGGACAGAGGACAGAAACACTGAACTGATGCTGCGGTCTCTAAAAACCAGACTCTCTGAGCTCCAGGTGACGTCTGAGAGTCACAGAGGAAGAGACTCTGAATAAATATCAGAGGATTTACTGGTTCAGGGTCTTTAGATCAGGTGTTTGGTACAGAGGAAGACGTCCTCATCAGTCTTTGGTCTTACCTCTTCCTCCCTCTGGTCCCTCTGGTCCTGGTCCCTCTGGTCCTCCTCCCTCTGGTCCTGGTCCCTCTGGTCCTCCTCCCTCTGGTCCTCCTCCCTCTGGTCCTCCTCCCTCTGGTCCCCCTCCCTCTGGTCCGCACTGAGGAGGTCTGGACACATCTAACCGTCTCTTCTTCACTTCCTTTTCCTCGTTCAGTTCCCTTTCTCTCTTCTTCTTTGTCTTTTTGTCTCTGACGGCGAGGAGGAGACGCTTGGCGTGTTGGCCACTTCCTTCAGCGTGACCCAGCTTCAGTGAGGGAGCCCAGTCTGGGTCTGACTGCAGCATCTCGTAGGCTGGTTTACCTGCAGACAGGGGAGGAGTCAGCAGAGATGTTACAGACAGGTGAGGAGTCAGCAGAGGTGTTACAGACAGGTGAGGAGTCAGCAGAGGTGTTACTGACAGGTGAGGAGTCAGCAGAGATGTTACATACAGGTGAGGAGTCAGCAGAGGTGTTACAGACAGGTGAGGAGTCAGCAGAGATGTTACAGACAGGTGAGGAGTCAGCAGAGGTGTTACTGACAGGTGAGGAGTCAGCAGAGGTGTTACAGACAGGTGAGGAGTCAGCAGAGATGTTACTGACAGGGGAGGAGTCAGCAGAGATGTTACAGACAGGGGAGGAGTCAGCAGAGGTGTTACTGACAGGTGAGGAGTCAGCAGAGATGTTACTGACAGGTGAGGAGTCAGCAGAGGTGTTACAGACAGGTGAGGAGTCAGCAGAGATGTTACTGACAGGGGAGGAGTCAGCAGAGATGTTACAGACAGGGGAGGAGTCAGCAGAGGTGTTACTGACAGGTGAGGAGTCAGCAGAGATGTTACTGACAGGTGAGGAGTCAGCAGAGCCCTTTTTAAATCTGTTTATTTTAACTATTTTTATTCTTTAACTTATTTTAATTACACATATTTTATTTTTGTTGTTCTTATTTTTATTTTGTATTATTACTATTTTTCTTATTCTTATTATTGTCTCCTTATATTTCTTGCCATTGTTTTATTTCTGCTTCTTTCTGGTGTTTCAGTCTCTGTAAAGATCTTTGGGTTGTATTTGATTTGTATGAAAGGTGCTTTATAAATAAAGCTTGATTGATAAACAGATTAAAACTGAAATCTGACATTTAAATAAAAGTATAAATTAAATAAAAATAATTAAAAATGTAAAACACATAAACCTGTCCCCCTCAGGTGAGTGAATAAGCTCTAATCTGGATCCCCCAGGTGTTTAAACCTGTTGATGGTCTTCTTCAGGCTCACCTGGAGGTTGATAATAAAGTGCATTCTGTGTGTAGTTCAGGTGCTGCTGTAAAAGTCTGTAAAAAGGAGAACTGTGTGTTTAAACCTCACCTGAGTGGAAGTGTCTGGAGCACACCCTCATGGAGGTGGGGATGCAGTTGAAGGTGATGTTCCAGCGGCCCACAGCAGCGACCCAGGCGGCCCTCCTCCTCATGGTCAGCTCGGAGACCTCCTTCCCTTCGTTCCTCCTCCAGGCGGGGAAGGAGTAGAAGGTGAGGCCGCTCCCAGGCTTCCCTCCGGCGGGGTCACCGAAGGTGGACTGCCGGCAGTGCTTCACGCAGCAGTTGGTCCTGTTCATGGTGGTCTGAAGGGGACCAAGAGGAGACTTAGAGACTGGTGGTCCTGTTCATGGTGGTGTGACTTAAAGACTCTGAACCGGAGCGGACGATAACAAACTACCACAAACAGTCATGGCGGGACTGCGTCATGACGTCACGTGAACTCACGTTGTTTCGTTCCCACCTCAAGAACACAAAGATCGTGGGTTCGAATCCAGGGAGCGTCCATGTTTTTACCTTCTTTATCTTTCTCTCTTTTTAATTCATGAGTCATGAGAATAAATATCATTCAAATATAATATTCTTCAACTAAATACAGTTTATCTTTGTCTGGAACATTAATACAATAAGTGTGGTTTATTGAACTCAATCTGTCTGTACAGTGTCTGACTGCCCTCCCTGAAAAAAGTCATCATCTGAGAGGAAAAGATCCAGAGACTGACTGTCCTCCTGAAACTGATCTTTCAGCTCATTTTCACAATTAGCAGCATAAACAGCATGACAGCATGGAGTGAATTAGCCAACTCCATTCGATCTGCAGAGTCCCTCTCTACTTTCCAAAGACAGCTAAAGACCCAGCTCTTTAGGAAGCACTATGCACTTAGCTAGACTGTTCTCCACTGTTGTCCACAGGGGCAGATCATGTCTTCCAGCTACAGTTGACTCACACTGTCCTGCTCTACTCTGGGACTCTGTGTTCAGGTCTGGAGTGACCCAGCACTTGGTCCTTTGGTCATTATTGTGGTGATGTTAATTGTTGATGATGATAATGGAAGGTCTTAAATGGTTTGGTTGCTTCATTGTAGATGTTCCTTATTTACTTTGTGCATTGTCTTTACACTGCTTGGCAGTACCTGAACCCAAATGGACTTGAAGCTCTTTGCTCTTCTTACTGATCTTGTTTCCTCTTGTCTAGATCTTTGCTTGTGTTGTTCTTGTTCTCATATGTACGTCACTTTGGATAAAAGGGTCTGATAAATGACATTGGAACATTGGAACATTGGAACATGAACGTGGTCCTGAGTAATAAGTTGGTGCTCATCAGCTGGCCTCTGTACCGCTGCATCAGATCTGTGTTTTTCCATCTGATCAACATCACTCTTATTTGGAGAACACTGCACACTTACGGACTGCTGTGTTGACAGATCTGGGGACTCGTCCTCAGCTTCCTCTGTGGTCGTGGTCGTGGTCTTGGTCGTGGTCGTGCCCGATGGTTCGCCATCAGAGGCTACATCTGCAGGATCTAGTTGTTGACATCCCTGCAGGAGCACATCCAGGTTCTCCACTGGCCTGTGGTGTTTCCTGGAGTGGACTTCACTCTTTCCCCGTGGGTGTTTTGTCTGTTGATGAATGAAAACTGTCGGCACAGCGTTTGGCTTCAGTCTCCGTTTATAACCAGCAGCACCTGTGAGCTCTTTCACCAGCGTGGGTCGGCTAAACGCATCAAATGCATCTGGAGTGAAGTGGCGAGAACAGAGCCGCGGGTCCTTCGGAAGTTGTGTACGTCCACAAACAAGTTCCCACTCCTCTCTTCTCTCTGTGTCTCTTGGAAAGCTGTGTAGACTCACATCAGTCCCCCTGTTTCCCTTCGACTGGAAACTACACCCAAACGCAGCGCAGTGTGGCATTATGATGCTTTATTATTATTATGGTTTATTATGATGGTTTATTATTATTATGATGGTTTATTATGATGCTTTATTATTATTATGGTTTATTATTATGATGGTTTATTATTATGATGGTTTATTATTATTATTATGGTTTATTATTATTATGGTTTATTATTATGATGGTTTATTATTTTATGGTTTATTATTATTATGGTTTATTATTATTATGGTTTATTATTATGATGGTTTATTATTATTATTATTATGGTTTATTATTATTATTATGGTTTATTATTATTATGGTTTATTATTATTATGGTTTATTATTATTATTATGGTTTATTATTATTATGGTTTATTATTATTATGGTTTATTATTATTATTATTATGGTTTATTATTATTATTATGGTTTATTATTATTATGGTTTATTATTATTATTATTATGGTTTATTATTATTATTATGGTTTATTATTATTATGGTTTATTATTATGGTTTATTATTATTATGGTTTATTATTATTATGATGGTTTATTATTATTATGGTTTATTATTATATTATTATGGTTTATTATTATTATGGTTTATTATTATTATGGTTTATTATTATTATTATGGTTTATTATTATTATGGTTTATTATTATCATGGTTTATTATTATTATTATTATGGTTTATTATTATGATGGTTTATTATTATTATTATGGTTTATTATTATTATGATGATGGTTTATTATTATTATTATTATGGTTTATTATTATGGTTTATTATTATGATGGTTTATTATTATTATTATGGTTTATTATTATTATGATGATGGTTTATTATTATTATTATTATGGTTTATTATTATTATGGTTTATTATTATTATGATGGTTTATTATTATGATGGTTTATTATTATGATGGTTTATTATTATGATGGTTTATTATTATTATTATGGTTTATTATTATTATGGTTTATTATTATTATTATGATGGTTTATTATTATGATGGTTTATTATTATTATTATGGTTTATTATTATGATGGTTTATTATTATTATGGTTTATTATTATGATGGTTTATTATTATTATGGTTTATTATTATTATTATGGTTTATTATTATGATGGTTTATTATTATTATGGTTTATTATTATGATGGTTTATTATTATTATGGTTTATTATTATTATGGTTTATTATTATTATTATTATGGTTTATTATTATTATGGTTTATTATTATTATGATGGTTTATTATTATGATGGTTTATTATTATTATTATGGTTTATTATTATTATGGTTTATTATTATTATTATTATGGTTTATTATTATTATGATGGTTTATTATTATTATTATTATGGTTTATTATTATTATGGTTTATTATTATGGTTTATTATTATTATGGTTTGTTATTATTATAGTTTATTATTATGGTTTATTATTATTATGGTTTGTTATTATTATAGTTTATTATTATGATGGTTTATTATTATAGTTTATTATTATGGTTTATTATTATTATGGTTTATTATTATGGTTTATTATTATGGTTTATTATTATTATGGTTTATTATTATTATGGTTTATTATTATTATAGTTTATTATTATGATGGTTTATTATTATAGTTTATTATTATTATGGTTTATTATGATGGTTTATTATTATTATGGTTTATTATTATAATGGTTTATT
Organism: Notolabrus celidotus; assembly: GCF_009762535.1. Lineage (NCBI taxonomy): Eukaryota > Metazoa > Chordata > Actinopteri > Labriformes > Labridae > Notolabrus > Notolabrus celidotus. Next base: position 38,975,559 of record NC_048277.1, on the reverse strand, counting down.
GTTATTATAGTTTATTATTATGGTTTTCACGCTCCTGAAAGCCAGCGAGTAAACACGGCGAAAACCAGAGGCTCGGCAAGATGCAACCATTACACGTCATCAACCCAGCATGCATTGCGCTAGTAAAACAATGTCTGCGCCCGTAGGTTAGAATATGTGTTATAAATTATGCTCTTTAAAGAAATAACAATTCTTCATGTGTATTTAACAAAGCATTCTAGTATGAGGCAAACATTACAGCAGATGTATGCCTGTTAGTCCCCACAGTCAGGGTTCCTTTTAAACACAGAGATTCTGTACTTCTTTAATCAAGTTGTCATTGTCACATTATAAATCATTGAGATGTTCACTGAACGTTTTAAAAGTTGTTTCCCACAGTAACCCTCTGATCAGTGATCTTTGCTGTAAAAGAGAAAACACATAGCAGAGGATGGTTTCGATCCATCGACCTCTGGGTTATGGGCCCAGCACGCTTCCGCTGCGCCACTCTGCTGCACGGTCTGTGAAGTCTCGCGATAACTTTTTAAAACCGAGACTAACGTTTGAAAGAACACATTTTAGATCATGAAACACTGATTCATGTGGTGATAAATGTACCTGTATGACTTCTTTAAGAGGCAGAAAGCAAATTGAAGTCGTTTGTTGAATCCAAAGTAAAGAGATCAGCCTTCTATTTCGACACAGAAGTCTTGTAGTCCTCTGATTTCTTATGGACTACAAACTGTAGGGTTTTGAAGACGGATGATTCGCCTCCCTCTGCCCCTCAGTGTCTCTCTCTGGATCTGATTATATCTCCCTCCTTCTCTTCCTTTCCTCTGGTGTCTCAGGTAGACACCATCACAAACACACCTGAGTCTATAGCATGTTTTAAACACAGTAAACTTTGTGTAACTCTTTAAATGATCCCAAACCTGAACAATGGGAGCAGCCCGGGGCAGCCTTCAGGAAAACGAGCGCGGTGCATTCTGGGTATTGTAGGTTTTAAACCATAGGAACCAAATAGGGCGGTACAGGCCTTTTATTGCTTTCTCTGGTCGTATAGATCAATTATATAGAACAGGGGTTCTCAAACTCTCTGGAGCCAGGGAGCCTTACAGGTGAGGGAACTGTCCAAGGACCCCCTCATAACTGTAACACAGATTAAACACATTAGTGATGTGTCCTGATCAGAAGCTGCGGCTCTGAGAGTCCATGCTTTATAGTGGATCAGAAGAGCCGGCTCACATCCAGAGAGAGCCGGCTCCCAGTATAGGATCCAGGTGATGGAGGGGAGGCTGTGTATCGTGGCTTCATCTGTTCCTTCAGAGAGGGTTAGGGTTAGGGTTCTTCTCAAAGACCGGGCAAATACTCACTGAGAGGAGAAACCGGATCAGACCATCCAAGCTGAGGACATTCATAATGTTTGATCCAGTTTGGTTCTGGTTCGGTTTGCTTGAGTTCGGTTCTGGTTCGGTTCCGGTTCGGTACTGGTTCGGTTCTGGATCGGTTCTGGTTCGGTTCGGTTCTGGTTCGGTACTAGTTCGGTTCTGGATCGGTTCCGGTTCGGTACTGGTTCGGATCTGGATCGGATCTGGATCGGTTCTGGTTCGGTTCGGTTCTGGTTCGGTACTAGTTCGGTTCTGGATCGGTTCCGGTTCGGTACTGGTTCGGATCTGGATCGGTTCTGGTTCGGTTCGGTTCTGGTTCGGTACTAGTTCGGTTCTGGATCGGTTCCGGTTCGGTACTGGTTCGGTTCTGGATCGGTTCTGGTTCGGTTCCGGTTCGGTTCGGTTCGGTTCTGGTTCGGTTCTGGTACTGTTTGCTTAAGTTTAGATCTGGTTCTAACCCTAACCCTAACCCTAACCCTTACCCTAATCCTAACCCTAATCCTAATCCTAACCCTAACCCTAATCCTAACCCTTACCCTAATCCTAACCCTAACCCTAACCCTAACCCTAACCCTAATCCTAACCCTAACCCTAATCCTAACCCTAACCCTAACCCTAACCCTAACCCTAACCCTAACCCTAATCCTAACCCTACCCCTAACCCTAACCCTAATCCTAACCCTAACCCTAACCCTAACCCTAATCCTAACCCTACCCCTAACCCTAACCCTAATCCTAACCCTAACCCTAACCCTAATCCTAACCCTAACCCTAACCCTAATCCTAACCCTAACCCTAACCCTAATCCTAACCCTAACCCTAACCCTAACCCTAATCCTAACCCTAACCCTAATCCTAACCCTAATCCTAACCCTAACCCTAACCCTAACCCTAACCCTAATCCTAACCCTAACCCTAACCCTAACCCTAATCCTAACCCTAACCCTAACCCTAACCCTAATCCTAACCCTAACCCTAATCCTAACCCTAATCCTAACCCTAACCCTAACCCTAACCCTAACCCTAACCCTAATCCTAACCCTAATCCTAATCCTAACCCTAATCCTAATCATGTAATAGTGATAACAGGAGCAAGACTCATATATCCCTTCAGAGACCAAATGTTATCAGAACAATGATGGAGATGTTGTTTGTAATGACTCAGCAAAATTTATCATTTATAATTCGAATTATTTCACGGACCCTCCGGGGTCCCAGGACCCCACTTTGAGAACAACTGATGTAGAAGGTATTTGCATCTTTCTACTATTTAGACATCCTGTTTTACCATCAGACTATTTTCTACCACTCAAATAAACTTTGACTGTTTTAGTCAAACAGAGTTTGTTTTCTGCTCTTAAATCCAGTTTAGAGATTCACCTTTCATTGTTTTAGAAGAATCAGGACTCTGCTCATCACTATGGTCACATCTGGTTAATATATAGTGTCATTATGTTGCATTGACAGAGAGTGAAACCTCCATCATTACATGTCATTATGAGCTTTTTGTGTTTTTTAATTTAAGGTTAAATGTTCAGAACTCTTTGTGCAACATGAGACAAACATCAAGAGGAGCCACGCTGCTTTTCACAATTTATTAACAAAATGATAAAATAAATAAATACAAATTGATCAAATGCTCCTAATATCAACTCCTCCCCATGTTCCCTACAGTATTTCCTAAACACTGCATACAAAGAATTCATCACAGAAGAGGCTCAATACAGAGGTAAGAATCCCACCAGACCAGTCACAATGTCAGGCCAACAGAAGACACATCTGGAACAGAAGTCAAAAAAATAAACACATTCCTTTCCAAAATCATTATGAAAAAATACAAACAATTATACAAATATTCAGATTGTGTAATTACCAATTTACACATTATTCAGCACACCAGGTGAACTTTTCTTTATTCATATCGCTACAATGCATCTCACCAAATGGAAGATAAAAAAAGACTTCTTCTCTTTTTTCTTTTTTTTCCTTTTTTTGTTTTTTTGCACTCAACACCCCCCCCCCCCCCGATGGATCAGCTGTGGATGAGGTAAGAAGCTTCAGGTGTACAGTTGGGTCCGGACAGGATGAATGGTGAGCGGTAACGACGGGTTGATGTCATGTTTCGACAGAATACTAGAAGGCCACAATCATGACTTGATCGCTTTAAAGAGTCGGAGGGAACTACTTTACAGGATGCACGAAGACTTCCCCCGACACGCCGAGCAGCTCCTCACAGCTGCACGCGACACGGTCCTCTTCCAGCTCGGTGAACGCACGCCACGCAGAAACTCCCTCCCCGATGATATGCACCGACAACAGAAAGGCTTCCAAACACAAACGCACGTGTGCAGTGTTCTTTGGATAAATTCACTGTTAGAGCTGGACTGAAGAGAAACGCTGAACACAAGAAGAAAGACATGAAGACTGGATTGATTGAGCGCCCTGAACAGCCCTGCTGGGATCCCAACATTCAGCGCGGTGCCAAAGAAAAACCAGCGTCTGTAAAAACCAGGAAGAAATGTTTCCAACGTGGAGGCTGCCGGAGCGTCCCACACCGAGGCCGCACACGGTCGGCAAAGAAAGAAAAGGTGACTCCAGTTTAGCATAAAAAACAACTTCAAAAACAAACAGATGCATATTAAAAAGGTTTCCACAAATCCTGTATAAAAATTTGCATAAGAAGGCATGCGTTCCACCAGACTGAGTGGACAGGGGTTGCTAATTGGGTCTAAGTCTGGACCCATCAGGGTGCGGGTTAGTTTGTTCATTCCGGTGCACACAGGCTGCGGCTCACAAGACCTGATTCAGCAAAACCTCCTCCAAAAACACAGAAGAAGAAGAAGAAGAAGAAGAAGAAGAAGAAGAAGAAGAAGAAGAAGAAGAACCACGGCACAGAGGGAACGATGAAGAACAGAGAAACTAAAGAAGGAGAAGGATTCAGGACTACCATCCCCAACTGATCCGGTCATCACTCTGTAAGAATCAGAATCATAATACTGGTCAAACCAAAAGTGCATCACTAAACAACTGGCTGTCACACCGAGTGAGATCTCACCAACCAAAACCTGACCTCCGACTTCCAACCTCTGACCTCCAACCTCCGACCTCTGACCTTTGACCTTTGACCTCCTTTCACGTCAGAACGGAAAATAAAACACATTTAAGGCAGCTCCTAGAACAACGAAGAAGAAGAAGAAGAAACACTATGTGGTCGATCTAAACGGCGTGAAATGTAGTTCCCACTTGCATTGAGTACCGGCAGCCTGAGGGGAAGGGACCGGGTTTGAGCTCGGTGGGACGGGGGGGCAGACCGGGTCGGGGGGGTTTGGGTTAGTAACGAGTCACAGTGCAAGTCAAGAGACAAATATTATCTGCTGTTTGAAGAAAGGCACTCGAGGTACCTACTGTACAGAGAGAGCTCCAGTTAGTCTGGAACACAAGGTCGGGCTCGCTCAAAGAAAAACTGGATGACTGCTCTGATCGCTCTCCGAGTGAACGCACGCCGACAGGAGGAGAAGAAGAGGAGGAAGAGGAGGAAGAGGAGGAACACAGAACAGATGGAACAAAAGGAGATGGATGGTCCTAAATCAGTCCTTCTCTGTGTTCCAATGGCTGAACTCTTTTTTTTAAAACAAAGGACATTTATCAGACGACACTGTGGCCCAACATGTGGACGTCCCTCTCCCTCTCTCTCCCTCTCTCTCCCTCTCCCTCCCTCTCTCTCCCTCCCTCTCCCTCTCTCTCCCTCTCTCTCTCTCTCTCTCCCTCTCTCCCTCCCTCTCCCTCCCTCTCTCTCTCTCTCTCTCTTTAAGGGATCTTCTGATGAAGGCAGTTTGTACAGCTGAGGCTAAAGAAAGACGTGTTGTGTCAGATACGCTGATTCAGTTACAAGAGTCCGTATGATATGAAATAAACCCCGCTCGAACACACGTTCACCCCGCACGAACACACGTTCACCCCGCGCGAACACACGTTCACCCCGCGCGAACACACGTTCACCCCGCGCGAACACACGTTCACCCCGCGCGAACACACGTTCACCCCGCGCGAACACACGTTCACCCCGCGCGAACACACGTTCACCCCGCGCGAACACACGTTCACCCCGCACGAACACACGTTCACCCCGCTCGAACACACGTTCACCCCGCGCGAACACACGTTCACCCCGCGCGAACACACGTTCACCCCGCGCGAACACACGTTCACCCCGCGCGAACACACGTTCACCCCGCTCGAACACACGTTCACCCCGCTCGAACACACGTTCACCCCGCTCGAACACACGTTCACCCCGCTCGAACACACGTTCACCCCGCTCGAACACACGTTCACCCCGCTCGAACACACGTTCACCCCGCACGAACACACGTTCACCCCGCGGCGAGGCGCACGTTCACCCCGCGGCGAGGCGCACGTTCACCCCGCGGCGAGGCGCACGTTCACCCCGCGGCGAGGCGCACGTTCAACCCTTTCCTCGCCTCCGAGTCGGGACAGGAATCTTTGTTTTAGGGGGGCGGGGCTTTTGGATTACCTGCAGCCATGCTCGCAGCTCTAGCATGCTGAAATAGCAAAGCTACGTCCACTACGTGCTAGCTTAGCATGTTAGCATGCTAACGCAGTAAGTGAGGCTGAGGGACGTCGTTCGGTCATAAAAGAATTAGAAGCAATAAAATGTTCATGATGAACGAAGTTCAGTTCATCCGTCAGTGGTTCAAATGATGAGCTAAAAAGAAGACTTTAACGTCATAGAGTCACACGTGGACCACCATGAGGGTCTATCCTCTGAGGACCACGAAGGACTCCTCCATCCGTAACGGAATGGATGCTGCAGCTAGCGACTAATAAGTCTGCTAGCACGGCTAAAAACTCCTCGTCAATTAGAGACTCTGAAATAAAAGCTTTAAAACTCGGGGACGCACCGGGACGCCACGGGGACGCACCGGGACGCCACGGGGACGCACCGGGACGCCACAGGGATGCACCGGGACGCCACGGGGACGCCACGGGGACGCCACGGGGACGCACCGGGACGCCACGGGGACGCCACGGGGACGCCACGGGGACGCCACGGGGACGCACCGGGACGCCACGGGGACGCACCGGGACGCCACGGGGACGCACTGAGACGCCACGGGGACGCACTGAGACGCCACGGGGACGCCACGGGGACGAACTGAGACGCCACGGGGACGCACCAGGACGCCACGGGGACGCCACGGGGACGCCACGGGGACGCCACGGGGACGCACGGGGACCCAACGGGAATGCCTCGGGGACGACACCTCGGGGATGCCTCGGGGACTACATCTCAGAGACGCCTCAGAGACGCCACGGGGACGCCTCAGAGACGCCTCAGGGACGCGTCGGGGACGCCTCAGGGACTACACCTCGGGGACGCCTCGAGGTGTCTAAGGGATGCCTCTGGGAGTCTCAGGGACGCCTTGGGGAGTCTCAGGGACGCCTCAGGACACCTCGGGGAGTCTCAGGGACGCCTCGGGACGCCTCAGGACGCCTCAGGGAGTCTCAGGGACGCCTCGGGCGCCTCAGGAGGCCTCGAGACGCCTCGGGACGCCTCGAGGACACCTTGTGGACACCTTGTGGACGCCTTGTGGACACCTTGTGGACGCCTTGTGGACACCTTGTGGACGCCTTGTGGACACCTTGTGGACGCGGCTGGGACGGGGTGAACACGTGTTTGTACGGCTGCAGTTTAAACAGAAACAAAGAAAGAAAAGTGAAATTAAAAGCATGAACAGAGGCACCGTTTAGGAACAGACCAGAGTGACGCCCCGTACCCAACAAGAAGCCAGAAGTCATGATCAGTTCACCAGACACAGACAGACCCGAACTGACAGCCACCAAGCCCACGATTAACAGCATCACATTTCAGCCCAGACATGCTCCAGAAAGAAAAGAGATGCACTAGTCTAACTGTGAGGGGGGGACGCTCTGAGACACAAGTCCGGCCCCCTCCCCAAAATATGAACTAGACTTGAGCCGTAATGTCAGACAGAGGTTTGGAGTTCCTCCTAGAAAAATATTGGCAATGTGGGGATAAGTCACATCACAACAAAGAGATGCATACTCTGTTTAATTCCATATTAACATACAAAAAGCTCTTCAGCACTTCTTTGTAATGCAGCAAGCTTGTGCTTTAATCTCAGGATTTGTGGGATCGTCCTTTGAGATCCGTCTGAAGGTTCAAACAACAAATCCCTCCATTTCAAGGAAAATAAAAAGTTCCTTCCCCGTTATTGTTTAATGAGCTCTCCTGCCTCCATCTGGGAACTTCCAATTTCTGAAATGGTAGCATCTATATCTTACAACGCCAATGATTTGATCTTTCAATACAGTAAGTGGACTTGTCCCTGCTGAATTTGGATACAACATCATTTTGGCAGTTCAGGATTCAACAGAAATGTACATAATGCAAAGATCACCACTTCAAAAAGAGGAGTCCTTTTTGTGTTGATAATGCCGGTCCAGCAGGTTCAGGAACAGAAAGCACTTATTCTGAAGACTAGGAAGACCTGAATATCTTTTCCTATAAAAAGAAACACAGCCCAGATATAGTTTGTGTGTGTTGACATTGCAATATTGCAACTTCACATTTAGTGCTCACAGTTGACACACTTGACTCACGAATGAAAACTCAATCACTACACTTTGACCAACACCACTGAAACATCTGTTAGGCTACCGTGCCTGTTCGTCCTCGTCCTTCGTACCCGCTGAACGCACCGCTCAGCGTCCTTCTGCCTGAGGGGGGAGGAGGAGACGGGGGGGACAGGAAGTGAGGGGGAGGGAGGAGGAGACGGGGGGACAGGAAGTGAGGGGGAGGGAGGGAGGGAGGAGGTTACTGGGAGTGTAAATCATTGGTTGGAGTCGTCAGATCTTTTGGGTTCCAGAGGGAGGACACGTTGGACTGTTGGCCAACTGGAGAAGGTACTTTTGGGTTCAAGCCTTCAGGGGAACGGTTCTGCTGTTGGTCCAAAGATGAGGGGACGTTGAAGTCTGATGGGGGGTTAGGGACACTTGCTTTAAGGTGTCTGTGGACTGAAGGCTTAGGTTTATATCATTAGACCCTTCATTAAAAGTTCTTGTCAGACTGTCAAAAGGACCAGAAACAGGTCCTTGGTCAAGAGGAGGGGAGAATGAGATCTATCTTATTTTGATGGGGTCTTAAGGAGACCGGTTAAAGGGGTCAGAATGCTTCAACTGAAGTGCTGGTCTGAGAATAACTGGGATTACTGGATGGGGGACGTTTGGTCATTTGTAGACTTGGGAGTCCTCAGATCATGGGGTTAGGGTTTTTAGGGACCCTATAAGTCACATTGGGTTTTTGGCACACTGAGGAGGGCAGGTTTTTAAGTTACTATGGAAAGGCCAGACTCACAGGGTGCTGGACGTTTATGGAAACCTGTACTCTCACAAACTTGAATACTTGAAGCCTGCTGAACCCTTTCTCTGTGGGGAGGGGGACAAACTGGATTCATGAGGCGTTTGGACGGGGGTCACGAGGACAAAGGTACAGCTACTGGTCCGGAGGAAGTCAGAAGGGGAATGTGGTCTTATCGTTGGGTGACGGGATGATAGGGATTGGTTTAAAAGCATCAGATTCCCTCAGGTCAGAAGTTAACTGGGGCTTTATGTTGGAGAAGGTAGACTGGCTGGTAGAGTGAACTGGATTATAGGTGAACAGGGGCAGGAGGATTCGAAAGTCTGGGACGTGACCCAATGCCTTGTGAGATTGTTAAACAGGGCCTGAAACCTCACACCCTTACTGACCTATAGACTGATGAACCTGCTGAACACTCTCCTGATGAGGGGAACACGTTAGGTCTTTTGGGGGACTTTGGAAAGGATGTGATCGGTAAGGTGACTTACTGGGGAAAGGTACTGCCACTACCAAGGACCAGAGGATGGGGACTCAGCTGGTCTCTGGTTTACTGGGAGAAGGTCAGCTCCTCAGTTTGACCAACAAGTTCTGTTTGGGTTGGAGAAGGACTCTGGAGACCGGTTGGTGAGATCTGCTTGATCATTGGTCTATTCGTTGGAAAGGGTCAAGATCCTCAGGAGCTGATTGGCTGAATTTTTTTGGGAGGTTTCAGAAAATGTTGGATTGGATTATTGGTGTAAGGGGGGATAGTTTAGAGGTGTCATGTGGAGGGTCGGTTTGGGTTTAAGTCCTTTAAGGGAGGCCCACTAACGATGACATGAGCTGACTTTAAGGTGAAGGTGGAAGTCTGGATGTTGGTTTAAAAGCATCTACCTGCTGGATGTCAGAACTTGAGCGGACTGTGACAGATTGGGGTTTTGTCTGATACTCACAGAGCGCTGTGATTGGTCGATCAGAGGGAATGATTGTAGTTGATACGAGTCGTCGTCTGATTGGACGTTAGAAACATTTGTTTGGAGTGTGAAGCCAAACAGAGACTGGAACCTGAGATTATGGATAACCAGGTTCAACACCATGATTGTCCTGGAGAGGAGGCCGACCAGAGTGTGCTCTGCTAACCCCGTCACTATTAAGAACCCCGGGGTCGGACTGGGTCAGACCAATTTGGGTTTAGTGACAGGACAAGATAAAGTGAAAAATCAAAGTCAAATATTTTAGATTTGAAGAGTTCAGTTTTTGTTTGGCTCCTGTCTTCTTTTATCTCCCGTCTCTCGACTCAGCACTCGACTCTGAACCAGTCTGAAGCATTCTGATCCTTCTTTAAGAGAACGGTCACATCGGAGGACTGGAGAGAGAACAGCATGAATGGAGGCTGTTGTTGGTTTCAAAGGTACGGGGACGGGGGGTTCAGGGGTTCAGGGGTTTGGGGTTCAGGGGTTTGGGGTTCAGGGGTTTGGGGTTCAGGGTGGTGGGTTTGCAGAAGGTGAAGGTTGTTCAGGTTCAGTTCATTCGGACGAGGCTGTGAACAGGCTCTCTTTTCAGTATGCATACTCTATCACAACACTGCTTCTTAGACGAGTAACCCCTGACAGATGTTTGGTTCCATGTTCTCGATTTTCTCAGTACCCATGTGGACCCATGTGGACCCATGTGGACCCATGTGGACCCATGTGGACCCACTTCCCCTCCCTCCAGAGAACACAGGGGCCACTATAACAGGCACACACTGGTGTGATGATGAATTAAATCTCCCTTTGAGCATTCCCACCACTGACGTCTATCACTAATTGGCATGATGACACTGGTTTGTAGGCGTTCCCAGCTCTGTGGGCGGAGCCTACGTCTCCCCAGAGTCATGTGACTTGGGCTGTATATCTACCATTGACACAGTCTGACAATACAATGCAAACAAACAACATTTATACAGATTGGCAACTTCAGGGCACCGTGCGGTGCAAGCAGTGTCTTTTTTTTGAATATATATGTTTGAGTTCCCGCAGAGACAGAGCATTACTTTTTATTGTCCAAACTGCTGACGAGAGCTGGCAAAGAATGCTGGGAGGGTTCTGAGGTTTTGCTGTTGTTGTTGTTGCTGCCGTCACTGTCAATGATCTCCTCCTGTTTCTTCTCCACCGCTGTCTCTGCAGGGTTGACGGCAGCCATCTTGTTCTCAGAGTTGGTGGTGGTGTTGGTGGTGGTGGCGTTGGTGGTGGTGCGGCCTCCTGCCGGGCTGTGGTCGGGGCAGGCGGGCTCGGTCGTACCGTTGGTTGTGGCAACGGTCGCGACCACTAAGGGAGCGGGAATGTCAACCACCGGAGTTTCCTCGGCGTCGGGCTCGGCCACAACCTCGGCCCGGACCCCGGTCCCTGTGTCCCCCTCGACTACGGCCCCCTCCCCGACCACGGCCCCCGCGCCCACAGCAGGACTGTTATCTGTCGCCGGGACCGTGCTGCCTTCTAGCACGGCCTGGCTCTGGATGTCTCCCCCCGTCGCTCCCGTCCCTCCTGTCGTCTGGGTGTTCCCCGTGGCGCCGCGCTCCTCTTGTTTGTCGTTGTCGGCGGCGGCGGCGGCGGCGTTGCTGCCGGCCGAGGAGCTGCCGTCTATTACCTTCTCTGCAGAGCTGTCCTCTGTGGCGGCGTCAGAGCCGACCGCCACCTCGGCTCTGTCCTGGACTCTGGCACTGATGATGTCCTTACCGTCTGACTCTGCCAGAGCTTTGTTGAAGTTGAAGGCTTGGATGAGGCGGATCAGGTGTTTGACTTTGTCCAGAGACATCTGCATCTCTTTCTGACGAGCCAGGATGGTGTTTTTGGTCTCCATGCATTTCTGAGGAGGAGAGAGAAGCAGGGTTAGAGTTAGAGAGTTATCTTTAGGAGACAGTCTTCATTGATTGGATCTTTGTCTTGTATCTTAGAGAGCAGTTGTTAAATCTCGGTGGTGTCGGCGCAGCGTCTGGATCTGGACGTAGAGCGGTTCCACGCCGCTGAGCGGTGGCGTGTGTTTCTTACTGTTATGGAGTTGCTGAGCTGTTTGACTCTCTGCTCCAGCTGCTCTCGCTCCAGCTTCAGCTCTGAACTCCATTTCATCAGCTTCTGCTTCTCTTCTTCTTTAGCTGCAGTACAGAACAGGAACACAGGGACACGGTTAATCTCCCGGCTGAACCTTCGTCCGCCCGTTTACACCAGAGAGAGAGAAATAACCCGACGTCACCTTCTTTGTAAGCGATGTAGGAATGAACAATAGCCAGAGTACCGGGCCAGGGAATGGCTTCTTCTTTTTTCAGGATCTGGGGACAGAAGCTCGGAGTTGTCAAAGAGGCCGAGACTCAGAGAAGATTTAAGGAAGATTAAACTTAGCGCCACCTTGTGGTGAGGCTGAAAAAGGGACAGGCAATGGAGTGAATGGATGTGAGATGCAGATCTGTGCTGACACATGAATGAGACAGAAGCACAAAAAAACAATTCTGCATCATGTTTATGCTTACAAAGGATTGAACAGTCTCAAAGATCAGGATAGGTTTTACAGTCATGTACAGCCCCGTTAATGGACCCTCTCTGGACTGCGGTACCCCCTTCCCCCTGACTCAGGATCAGTCACGGCTGCAGCGGTTACCTGATCTTGGCATTTTGGACAGATCCACATGCCTTTAGGAATGGTTTTCAGGGGTGGATCCAGGCAGTCCAGGTGATAAACACGAGAACACGTGTCGCACATGAGCAACTGGCCACTGCGTCTGCACACAGTGCAGAAATCCTCATGGATGTCTCCCTGTGAGGAAGAATTGGACCAATCAGTTTCCCTGCCCAACTGAGCCCCACCAACCGTCTGAGGAGAGGCGAGGCGGGGGGAGGAGCCGTGATCGGGGTCTGTTTAGTTTACAGTTGGCTTGGTTCTAATGTCTAATGGACATGGTGTGTTAATCCACTGAGCCCACAGAAGAGTTACTCGACACGTGGGGGTTAGAATGTGTTCTTACAGCCGCTGAAGAAGGTGGACCTGCTGAGACGGCCTCAAACGTCCCCGTCAGGAGAGACCGGCTGCAAACTCAGAGACTACGCAACAAACACGGAGCGACAGGCTGCAGACCAACACGAGCTGCACACTAGGGCTGAACCATTAATCAAATTCAAACCGACATCACGATGTAAGAGAATGCAGTTTTCAATGTACACAGGTTCAACCTTACATGACATGCATGCAGCAGGAGACCGTAATGTTCCCTTCAGCTCTGAGAGCGGGGATGAAGGAAACAACTTCAGCCATGCTGAGTTTGATTTGTTGTTTTGTTGTTGACATCTTTAAAAATGACCTCAGCAGAAGAACAGATCAAAACTCTGAAGATCAACATGTGGAGCAGGCTCATAAAGAATCTCTGCAGACACAGAGTCAGTGCAGACCCAGACTACTACATGTGGATTTACTGCAACAGGACACCTGAACAGGATCATGTTTCAGACTCTCAGAGTCCAGTTTTCAGTCTACTGGTTCTTATTGAGAACAAGGAGCGTGTTGACGTGGTCAGGTGTCAGCCGGGAGAGCAACCGGGTCAGAATCAGTCCGGCAGAGGACAAAAACAGAGACCTGTCCCTCAGCCTCCAGCTGAGAGTCTCCTCTGTGAGCAGTCAGCTGATTCTTAAACATGCTTTAAACTTCAAACTCTTGTTTGGCAGGATGTTGTTCAGTAGTTGTGAACGCTTGTGAAGACGCAAGTCTTCAGTAAGTTTACAACTGTGATTGAAGGAGATGAATAATCCCTCCTTCAGATTCATGCTTCAGTTATCTTAACACAAGTCTGAGAGGAAGAACAGTTTGTGTCTCTAAATCTGATATTGTTTATTAGACTACAGATTGATTTATTGTTTGTGTTTGTTGAAAACTACATGAGAAGAGGACCATAAAAATAATCCCAATGAGATCATTTTCCAGAATCGTTCAGCCCTCCTGCAGACGAACACGAGCTGCAGAGAGAAGCTGCATCGCTCACAGAACACACGAACACAAACCATGACAACATCTGCAGCCTGAGCAGGAGACGGACATGTGTTTCACTGAGCGCCCCCTACAGGCCTGGAGCACTTCTCCTGCAGGAGAAGCTTCCTCCTGTTGCATCACTTCTACAGTGTGTGTTTCGTCGCAGGGTTGCGGGCGCGTGTCGTCTCTCTGCAGCTCATGTTTCAGCAGCAGCACTTCCTCTTCTGCCGCCGCGTGTTTCGTGAAATCACGTCTTTTAAAAGCAGCGCGTTTCTCCAGACGGGAACCTTCGGGGCCGCCCCGGCACGCCTCCTCCTGCGGGCCGCTCAGGGTTATTATTAATGGATGCTGTTCACTTTGTAAGGCTGAATCAAAGTAAAATCAAGTGATGGTTGATGGTTATCACATGGAAACAACAGACTAATGGAAGTGTTTGTGGAGGTCTCAGGGTGTAATGATTGACAGAGCTACGGGGGCCAATAGGACTGTGTGTGACGGGGCTTCCAACCCTCTGTACTGTCACCGTCTCCCCCATCGTTACTTACATCCCCAGAGCTGGGGCTGGGCAGGGGGAGGGGATGGACGGGGCTGGAGGGGGAGGTCGGGGTGAGGCTGCCCAGCTCCGTGACGCTGCTGTATTTGGGTGGGCGACCTGGGTGAAATGAGACAGACAACAAAGACGGAAAACAAAGAAAAAAAGAAAGATGGAGAGGGGGGAAGAAAGCAAAAACAAACAGTCTGTATGACATACCTTGGAAAGGGAGTCTTCGTTGGCTAGCATGAGACAGGGGAGCGGTAAGGGAGGAGGAAGAGGAGGAGGAGGAGGAGGAGGAGGAGGAGGAGGAGGAGTCAGAAGCACAGACAGCAGTGTTAGTGCAGGAGACTGGCTCCATGCAAGCTGCAGCTGAGCACTACAACAACCTACTGCAGTCAACACATGGGTCAGTGTCAGAGTTTAACACGCCTGGGTCACCTGAGCAGGTCGGGGCTAGCGCAGGCTGGAGCCAGAGACACTGAGGTCAAAACCAGACCCCCTAAGATCTTATTAATCCAGGGTTTTGGGATTGCACTGACTTCCATCTCAAGAGTCTGTTTTGTAAGGGTGGAGGTGTTTTCAGTCCAACAACTCCAAGAACACTGCATCCTACATTTCCCATAATGCACCTGGATAGTCTGCAATAATGTCTTATGAATAAAAAGGGAAACAAAGGTAACATCTAAACCCCCTCAGTGTCTCTTTAAGGAGCTCCAGCCCGGTCACATCATGAGTTCATCTTCACTCAGGCTCCTGGTGTGATAAAGTCTGACACCGTGAGTTACTCATGGTTTGTATTTGAGTTCAGATGAAGGTTTAATGGAGAGTATTAAAGATGAGAAAGGTCTTAGAGTAGAGGTTAAACATAAAGTCAGGTGGTTAAACAGATTCAGGGTCAGTGTTTGAAGTCTTTAAAGTCTTTAAAGTCGGTCAGAGCGGTCGTGTTGATGTCGTCTGATCTTAAAGAGGATATCTCTGTACGTTCTGATCTCAGGTACTTTGTATGATAAAGTCATGTTACACATTCATGATCCGCTCTCAGGGGTTCTGCTCTGACTTTTAATTGCCTACACTTCCCAGAATGCCTTGCAACAGTTTCCAGACAGGAGAACTCTGGAGTCAGAGGAGTGACGTGAGAGGCAATGATTTACTAAAAGCACAAAAACAAAGAAATATATCTAAAAATAATTATTAATAAAACTTAAATATTTTCACATTTATTGATTTATTGTAAAAAAATAATAATTAGATAATAAAAAATAATAATTCTCTATTAAATGCATTTCAGACAACAACACCAGATCAAACTGATCCAGTGAATAAATCAGCTCCAGCTCCGGCTGATGATCAGGAGATTAATCTGAGGTCAGTGATTCGTTAATGAAACGTCTGAAATACAAAGTATTTAAACTCCGTCCTTCTCTCCTACAGGTCTGTAAACTCTGAGTCTGACAGGAACAGGAACCTGGAGGACCAACAGCCTGAGACGGACTCTTTAAACCTCTGAGCGGGGTTCACCTTAACGAGGTGAACACCTGAAACCGGCTTAAACCGGAGTGAAGCGACAGGAAACAGAAGCAGGAGGAGGAGGGAGGGGGCGGAGTTACAGCGTGGGATTAGTACTACACATTAGTCTGAAGCAGTGCTGGTCTAAAGACTCCACCTGTCTGTCTCTACTCCACCAGAACTCCACCTGTCTGTCTACTCCACCAGAACTCCACCTGTCTGTCTACTCCACCAGAACTCCACCTGTCTGTCTACTCCAACAGAACTCCACCTGTCTGTCTCTACTCCACCAGAACTCCACCTGTCTGTCTCTACTCCACCAGAACTCCACCTGTCTCTACTCCAACAGAGCTCCACCTGTCGACCTGTCTTTACTCCACCAGAACTCCACCTGTCTACCTGTCTCTACTCCAACAGAGCTCCACCTGTCGACCTGTCTCTACTCCACCTGTCTACTTGTCTCTCTACTCCACCAGAACTCCACCTGTCTACCTGTCTCTACTCCACCAGAACTCCACCTGTCTACTTGTCTCTACTCCACCTGTCTGTCTACCTGTCTCTACTCCACCAGAACTCCACCTGTCTACCTGTCTCTACTCCACCAGAACTCCACCTGTCTACTTGTCTCTACTCCACCTGTCTACCTGTCTCTACTCCACCTGTCTACCTGTCTCTATTCCACCTGTCTGTCTACCTGTCTTTACTCCCCCAGAACTCCACCTGTCTGTCTACATGTCTTTACTCCATCTGTCTGTCTACCTGTCTTTACTCCACCTGTCTGTCTACCTGTCTTTACTCCACCATACCTCCACCTGTCTACCTGTCTCTATTCCACCTGTCTGTCTACCTGTCTTTACTCCCCCAGAACTCCACCTGTCTGTCTACATGTCTTTACTCCACCTGTCTGTCTACCTGTCTTTACTCCACCATACCTCCACCTGTCTACCTGTCTACCTGTCTACCTGTCTCTACTCCACCTGTCTACCTGTCTACCTGTCTCTGGTCTGGCTCTGAGGCCTGTGGATCAGTCTTTCATACGGACCTCTCTTCCTGGTCCCCTGGTGCAGAGGGCTGTTCAGGTAACTCACTGCACTCTTTTTCCTCTGAAACACAGGAACAGAATCAGAACATGTTAAACATCAGAGACACAAACTCCTCCTCCACGTCTGTGTCTGAGTTACTTTAGCCTCCTAGCTAACAGCTCCAGTGTTCCCACCTGTCAATCAAGTCAGCCACGCCCTTATTTGGGCAAACCTCTGAAGTTTAATATGTTATAAATGCTGAGTCTTAATAAATTCCCCCGTACAGACATGAGGGTCCACCGGTCCAAACACACGGGGGTAAAGTTCCTCCTGTTGAAACCGCCTCTCAGAATAAGGACCTGAATGGAAGTGAAGGTGTTCCTACCTCGGGTTCAAACACAGCACCGCTGTACACGGGGTTGGCTGTCGTTCTCCTCTTCCTCTCCTGTCTTTTACTCTGAATCTCTGCAGGGAAACAAACACACAGAGACGTTCACAGCAGCTGCATCAGGATCAGAAGACTCTCAGATCACAGGAGAACCAGATCTCACCCTCTAAGTGGTCGTGTGTGACGAGGCCCAGAGACACCATGAAGGCCAGTTTCTGGAGGAGAGAAAAACAGGTTTATTATCAGGACCGCTCAGGTGATCCATCAGGATCCATGTGTCAGTGTTTCTCTGCCGTACCTCCGGGTTCTCCTCTCTCTTGGGTCTGGGAGGAGGAGGAGGAGGAGGAGGAGACAGCGGGGGAGTGGAGGGAGAGGGGAGGATGACGATGGCCTTCTGCTCGGCTCCTCCGCCTGGTTTAACAGTCTTCTGAGAGAAGAAGAAGAAGAAGAGGACAAAGACGACGGTCAGCTCAAGACCAAATCACAGAAAGAAGATGGAGGTCGCCCAATCAAGTCTAAGTGAACCCTTCAGACTCAGAGCGCCGAGTTCATTCTTTAGACTCTGACGGGTTTAAAGAATCCTCAGACTCGTGACAGAAAGCTGAGACGTTCGGAGATGGTCTCACCTTGGGCTCAATGGTCAGGCTGCTGATCTGGATCGGCTGGACAGGGGTCGCGGTGAGGATGGGGGTGGGTACCTGGGCGGGGCTGGCGAGGCGGGCGGGGCTAGCAGAGACCGGCGTGGTGATGACGATGCCGGTCAGCGGGGTGGTGCCGGTCTTACTGCACGGCTGTCCGTTCACGATGCGGACCTGATGGATGGGAGCCGCCGTGGACAGCGAGGACGTCAGCTTGGTGGCCAACATGACCGGCCTCTGGAGCAGCTGGGGGGCGGCCATCATGGGAGGGGGAGGGGCCGGGGCGATGGGGATGTTTGTAGGTGTGGCCGGTTTTGGCCTTACCTGGGAACGATACACAGCCAATCAGGAAACAGCACCAAAGTGAGCCGACACTGCCAGGTAACACCACCGTGGAGCTCTGCCTCAAAGGATCCCTCTACGGCTAACGACACTGCTAATAATGCTAACGCTGATGATACTGCAGCTACGCTAACATCATCATCAGTTCAATGTCTGTACAAAACCAGGTCTCAGTGACGCCCCCTTCAGTCCCTGAAGAGCTGCTGCGAAGCCCAAAGACGGAAATGAAGTCACGACCACAACACTGTCACTAAAAGAGGCCACGCCCCTAATCCTACCCCCATTAACCCTTAATCTGATGTAAACAGGTGAGTTGTATTAATATGTATTTATACTAGTCTGACATGTGTACGGTCGTCCCTGGTGTCTCTTTGCCCAAGAGAACTAATCACTGTAATTCTGCTTTGATCTGTTCCACTCTACTCCGCTTTGATCTGTTCCATTCTACTCTGCTTTGATCTGTTCTGTTCCATTCTATTCTGCTTTGATCTGTTCTGTTCCATTCTATTCTGCTTTGATCTGCTCCATTCTATTCTGCTTTGATCTGTTCCATTCTATTCTGCTTTGATCTGTTCCATTCTATTCTGCTTTGATCTGTTCTGTTCCGTTCTATTCTGCTTTGATCTGTTCCATTCTATTCTGCTTTGATCAGTTCTGTTCTATTCTGCTTTGATCAGTTCCGTTCTATTCTGCTTTGATCTGTTCCATTCTATTCTATTCTGCTTTGATCTGTTCTGTTCCATTCTATTCTATTCTGCTTTGATCTGCTCCATTCCATTCTGCTTTGATTTGTTCAATTCTATTCTGCTTTGATCTGTTCCATTCTATTCTGCTTTGATCTGTTCCATTCTATTCTGCTTTGATCAGTTCCATTCTATTCTGCTTTGATCTGTTCCATTCTATTCTGCTTTGATCTGTTCCATTCCATTCTATTCTGCTTTGATTTGTTCTATACCATTCTATTCTGCTTTGATCTGTTCTGTTCCATTCTATTCTGCTTTGATCTGTTCTGTTCCATTCTATTCTGCTTTGATCTGTTCTGTTCCATTCTATTCTGCTTTGATCTGTTCCATTCTATTCTGCTTTGATCTGTTCCATTCTATTCTGCTTTGATCTGTTCCATTCTATTCTGCTTTGATCTGTTCCATTCTATTCTGCTTTGATCTGTTCCATTCTTTTCTAATTTGATTTGTTCCATTCTATTCTGCTTTGATCTGTTCCATTCCATTCTGCTTTGATCTGTTCCATTCTCTTCTTTAGAATTAGCTTTAGCTCCCAGTGGTATTACTCAGCACAGGTAAACATCACCAACATGTTTCCACTGAAAGGGTTAAAACACATCAACAGCCAGGAACACAAAATATCAAGAAGCTGCAGGAAAACAAGCCCTCAGCACAAAAGGTAACACACACACACACACACACACACACGCACACACACACACACACTCTCACACATTCACAGGCAGGAAACCTTAAAAACAACCCGATCACAGGTCAGTCGGAACAAATCAAAACAACAACAACGAGAGGAGAAGAGATGAGAGAGGCAGCACACAGCAAACAATGTTTTAGTGCCACGGAGCAAGGCATGAGGGTTTGCTTTGGTGCACTTCTGCCCCCTGCTGGAGAGTGAGAGAGTCACCTCCGGAGGGCCACACACACTGATCTGAGGGGTTAGGGTTTGGAGGCGGGTCTTACAGAGACGCACCTGTGGCTGAAAGGTGGGTCGAGGCGTCAGTCTAGGAGGAGGGACAAACTGAGGAACTTTGATTGGCTGGGCTGTGGTGGTGGCCTGCACCTGAGACAAAACCACAGCAGAGGGGGGTCTGTGCTACTGACACACCTGCTGACACACCTGCTGTAACACTGACACACCTGCTGTTACACTGACACACCTGCTGTTACACTGACACACCTGCTGTTACACTGACACACCTGCTGTAACACTGACACACCTGCTGTTACACTGACACACCTGCTGACACACCTGCTGTAACACTGACACACCTGCTGTTACACTGACACACCTGCTGACACACCTGCTGTAACACTGACACACCTGCTGTTACACTGACACACCTGCTGTTACACTGACACACCTGCTGTAACACTGACACACCTGCTGTTACACTGACACACCTGCTGTAACACTGACACACCTGCTGTAACACTGACACACCTGCTGTAACACTGACACACCTGCTGTTACACTGACACACCTGCTGTTACACTGACACACCTGCTGACACACCTGCTGTTACACTGACACACCTGCTGTTACACTGACACACCTGCTGTTACACTGACACACCTGCTGTAACACTGACACACCTGCTGTAACACTGACACACCTGCTGTAACACTGACACACCTGCTGTTACACTGTAACACCTACTGTAACACTGACACACCTGCTGACACACCTGCTGTTACACTGACACACCTGCTGTTACACTGACACACCTGCTGTAACACTGACACACCTGCTGTCACTCTGTCATGTCTGTTGCTAAGCGACCAGGCTGGCTGCTGTGCCTCTGTTGGTCACAGACTCGTCTGCCTGCTCTCTCTTGTTTCTGATTGGTCCTGGATCTGTGGTGGACTGCGGTCAGTGTTTCTGCCTGAAGGCCACCACTCACACCCAGCCTGATTGATCACTCGGCATGTGGTCAGAGAAATCTCTTTACATCCTTTCACTGAAGTCAAACTGCTCGTCTACAGCGAGTGTCTCTCCTCAGCTTTCACACACACTGTTCAATAATTCAGATTAATAAAGGAGGGTTATGACACGTGACCGGACAGCAGGGGGAACCGGAGGGCCTTACCACCATGGCGTTCTTTGATACGAGTCGCACGGGCTCGGAGCTCTGATTGGTCAGCTTGCTAGCCACCTGCAGGTTGATGGGGATGTTCTGTGAGTCGGGTTTGGTGATAGCTGTGGTGACCATCGCGACAGTGGGAGGGCGTTGTGGCAGGACAGAGCCAGGGAGGGTGGGCGTTGCGGCAGCTTTCAGCACCAGAGGTAGAGTCTTCGCGGTGAGGACCGGGGTGACCGTCAGGGTCTGTGGGGGGACGGAGGAGAGAACTCAGACCGATGCCTCCTGTGTTTGACTATCTCAATGTTTAATGATCGTGTGGTTGTGAGTGTTTCCTACCTGCTGCAGTCCTCCAGGTATCTGCTGGCTCTGCAGCAGGGTGACCGGCTTGATGTCGCCACCTACTGGAGGAGTTTGGACGTGCAGCTGCAGCTTGGCCTCCGGCTCCTGCTTCACCAAGAGCTCCTTTCTCAGCTGCTCCACCACCTTTTTCTGCAGGAGGAGAGGAGAGGAGAGGAGAGGAGAGGAGAGGAGAGGAGAGGAGAGGAGAGGAAGGGAGAGGAGAGGAGAGGAGAGGAGAGGAGAGGAGAGGAGAGGAGAGGAGAGGAGAGGAGAGGAGAGGAGAGGAGAGGAAGGGAGAGGAGAGGAGAGGAGAGGAGAGGAGAGGAGAGGAGAGGAGGGGAGAGGAGAGGAAGGGAGAGGAGAGGAAGGGAGAGGAGAGGAGAGGAGAGGAGAGGAGAGGAGAGACAGAACACGTTGGTCAAACTTTTCTTCATCTAAAGGTGCATTTGGACCAAGAGTCCCGGGGTCTTTCAGCCCCCAGAACTACTTTCCCCTGAACTAAAAGGTTCCTGGTCCCCCATTGTTGTCTGCGTTTGGACCGCGGGCTGAAGTCCCGGGTAGATTGTGTAGGAGGAGGAAAAAAAGTAAATGCACTACACCACCAGACCAGTAGAGGGCAGTAACACAAAGAGGAATGCCATTCATCACAGATGACACCATAGAAGCAGACGGACAGGCAGGTATCATTCTGAGCAACACAACAGTTAGCCTGTTAGCATGAAGAGACTCAGCTGGTCTGTTTTAGATGGTACTATATTTCATCACAGATGGATTCACTGAATCAACACGTGAGAGGAGATAAGCGCGAGTAGCAAAGACGTTTCAACACGACTTTAAAATCCTTTTGAACTCAAAAAGCCGTGATCGCAGAGATCGCCCGGTGTTTTGGTTTAAACGGCGACCCTGTTAACTGGCGACTCTCAGCCGGATGCATCCCTCATAAACGTTGACAAAAAATTTCCCAAAAAAAAATTTGACCCAAAAATTTTTTACTAAACATTTTTTTAAAAAGAAAATTTTGAAAAAAAAAATTTGAAAAAAAAAAAATTTTGACTTTTTTTTTTGAAAACAATTTTTTTTGACAAAAAACAAATTGAAAAAAAATGTTGACAAAAAAAAATTTGACAGAAGAAAATTTGACAAAAAAGTTGATCCACAGCCTGTCGAAAAAAATTATTTTCCTAAAATTTGAAATTTTGCTCCAAAAACAGAACGACATGCGCCTGCTGTTATAAACATGTAAAAAGCAAAGAATGAATCAACACAACAGTTAGCCTGTTAGCATGAAGAGACTCAGCTGGTCTGTTTTAGATGGTGCTATATTTCATCACAGATGGATTCACTGAATCAACACGTGAGAGGAGATAAGCGCGAGTAGCAAAGACGTTTCAACACGACTTTAAAATCCTTTTGAACTCAAAAAGCCGTGATCGCAGAGATCGCCCGGTGTTTTGGTTTAAACGGCGACCCTGTTAACTGGAGACTCTCAGCCGGATGCATCCCTCATAAACGTCTTTAGACCATCATTAAATATCTGATGAGGATATTTTGAAATCTTAATAAAAACTAAACTGGTTTGCATTCCCAGGAACTCCCTCTGTGTTTCAACAGCTGTGTAAACTCCACAAACACTGACACGTTCAGCTGAAGGTCTCCAGTTTACAGGGTCACTTTTAAAAGCGGAACACCGGGAGGAGAGACGCATTCACGGTGGGCTGAGAGAAGACTACTGTTACAAGCTGCTAAATCAAGAGAATCACAGCTTCTTCTTTTGAAAAGTACACACACATACAAAAAAGATAGAACAAATAAAAACTAATGAAAGAAAGAGAAATCAAGAGAATCACAGATGGAAAAAACAATGACTGTGAAAGGATTTTGGAAAAAAATTGAATTTTTTTTTTTGAAATATATATATATATATATATTTTTTTAATTTGACCTAAAAAAAAATTTTCAACATTTTTTTGAAAAATAAAAATTTTAAAAAGAAAATGTTGAAAAAAAATTTTTGAATTTTTTTTTTTAAAGAAATAATGTCCAAAACATTTGACAAAAAAATTTGGAAAAAAAATGTTTTGAAAAAAAAAAAAAAAGACAAAAAAGTTGACCTGGATGTGTGTGATGTTATTGTGGACGGAGGGAGGAATAAAAACACTGAGGTTAAATTTACCAATCAGACACGTTCAGCATTGCAGGCCCTGCCCCCTGAAAGTCCCGGGACCTTTGAAAAGTACTACCCCCCTAGCAGGGGCTTTTTAGGGGGGAGATTATCTACCCCTGAACTAAATTTCAATAAGAACAGCTGACTGGTTGAACGCTGTGGTCTGACACGTCTCTGTTTTCCTCCTCTGAGTTTACAGATTGAGTTTTCATTCAGGGATAAATAATAAAACATAGATAAGAGGCAGAGCGGAGTCTGCAGAAAGTCTCTGATGTTACATGAACACACACACACACACACACACACACACGCTGCACGCTGCAGCTCGTATGGATCTGTATCTTGATCTGTATGTTTGAGTTGACATGAGACGTGAAGAAGCCGTTTTAAGGATCATCAGATCCTCTGAGTGAGGAACGTCTCGGCTCTGATCGGCCTCTTTCTTTATCAAACTGCAGATTAACATAAAAACACAGAGCGCGTTGTGGAGCGGAGAACAGCAGTCTGAGATAAACCCCATCTGTTACCTAGCAACACCGGACTCAGAAGCAGGAAGTTAATGCAGCGCCGCGCTGAAGAGAGCGAGCAGCCTGAAGAGCGGCCCGGCTCGCCTCGCACACGGCAGTTTGACCTGCAGATAATAATGTGCGGCTCTATCTGCTGCAGGGGGACGCTTTATCACGTCGCACACTCCCTCGCCGCTCTTATCACGCCGTGTTTTTAAAGGATCAGTCCGCACGCTTCACAAAAAACACACACTGCGTATTTAACCCGCTCTAATCTGGAGACGCAGACGCTTCATGTGCTGAGGTTTGCAGAGAGAGTCGGGCGCAGAGGTCTGTGCAGGGACAGGAGGAGAAGAAGAAAAACAGCATCAGGCTTTTTAACAGGAACAAAGACCACGACACGGTGTGTGTGTCACACAGGAGAGAGAACACAAACTGGGACTTACAACACTTTAACTTCTTCACACTATATATATATATATATATATATATATACTTAATACATCTTTAACTTTAACTTTCTTCACACTGAAACAGGAAGATTAGATATATATATATATATATATATATATACTTAATACATCTTTAACTTTAACTTCTTCACACTGAAACAGGAAGATTAGATATATATATATATATATACTTAATACATCTTTAACTTTAACTTCTTCACACTGAAACAGGAAGATTAGATATATATATATATATATACTTAATACATCTTTAACTTTAACTTTCTTCACTCTGCATGAACACGTGAGGAAACATCAGGACAGAGTCACACTGAGGATCACACAGGAAGCAAACAAGAACCAGCTTCAGGTTTTAACAGGAACATTATCATCCTGTGGAGCTCCATCTGATCCCAGGTAAACTGACGACTGGAGATTCAAACAGCTTCAACATTTAAAGTCTTCACTCTGACGTCTGTGGATCATTAAGAGTTCAAAAACACTGACTCTACATTTTAATTCTACATTTATCTGCAACAAACAAACAAACAAACAAACAAACAAACAAACAAACAAACCTGATACACGTTTTTAAACCTTCTCATTTCATCTCCATCAGCACGAGCAAGAGACCAATAAAAGACTCTACTGCTGAGTGAAAGCACACTTCACCTGCTGCACTCAGTCAGTGAGCAGGTAAGTGAGTAAGGAGGTAAGTGAGTAAGGAGGTAAGTGAGTAAGAAGGTAAGTGAGTAAGGAGGTAAGTGAGTAAGGAGGTAAGTGAGTAAGGAGGTAAGTGAGTAAGAAGGTAAGTGAGTAAGGAGGTAAGTGAGTAAGGAGGTAAGTGAGTAAGAAGGTAAGTGAGTAAGAAGGTAAGTGAGTAAGGAGGTAAGTGAGTAAGGAGGTAAGTGAGTAAGGAGGTAAGTGAGTAAGAAGGTAAGTGAGTAAGAAGGTAAGTGAGTAAGGAGGTAAGTGAGTAAGGAGGTAAGTGAGTAAGAAGGTAAGTGAGTAAGAAGGTAAGTGAATAAGGAGGGAAGTGAGTTAGGAGGTAAGTGAGTAAGAAGGTAAGTGAGTAAGAAGGTAAGTGAGTAAGAAGGTAAGTGACAAGGAAGACAAGGTAAGTGGGAAGGAAGGATGGAAGGGAGGGATTTAGGGAGGAAGGAAATTAAGTGAGTAAGACAGAGAGAGAGAGAGAGAGAAGCTCCTCCAGCGTCTCAATTAAAAACATCACGTTACTGCCTGTCCTACGACAAGGGATTCCCCTGCTTCCCCTGCTTCGCCTGCTTCGCCTGCTTCCCCTGCTTCACCTGCTTCCCCTGCTTCGCCTGCTTCGCCTGCTTCCCCTGCTTCACCTGCTTCCCCTGTTTCCCCTGCTTCCCCTGCTTCGCCTGCTTCGCCTGCTTCCCCTGCTTCACCTGCTTCCCCTGTTTCCCCTGCTTCCCCTGCTTCCCCTGCTTCACCTGCTTCACCCGCTACCCCTGCTTCCCCTGCTTGACCTGCTTCCCCTGCTTCCCCTGCTTCACCTGCTTCCCCTGCTTCCCCTGCTTCACCTGCTTCACCTGCTTCACCTGCTTCACCTGCTTCCCCTGCTTCACCTGCTTCCCCTGTTTCCCCTGCTTCCCCTGCTTCACCTGCTTCACCTGCTTCACCCGCTACCCCTGCTTCCCCTGCTTGACCTGCTTCCCCTGCTTCCCCTGCTTCACCTGCTTCCCCTGCTTCCCCTGCTTCACCTGCTTCACCTGCTTCACCTGCTTCCCCTGCTTCACCTGCTTCACCTGCTTCACCTGCTTCCCCTGCATCACCTGCTTCACCTGCTTCCCTGCTTCACCTGCTTCACCTGCTTCCCCTGCTTCCCCTGCTTCACCTGCTTCCCCTGCTTCCCCTGCTTCACCTGCTTCACCTGCTTCCCCTGCTTCACCTGCTTCACCTGCTTCACCTGCTTCACCTGTTTCACCTGCTTCACCTGCTTCCCCTGCTTCACCTGCTTCCCCTGCTTCGCCCTGCTTCACCCTCAGACGTCAGAGCGGCGTGAAGCTGTAACCTTCACTGAACACCTTCATTAATAAACAGTGGATCACAAACCGATGCGTTCAGACACTTCCTGTACGTTGTAAAGATCATTACTAATGTTTTAAAGAGACTGATCCTGATTGTAGTTTATACCAACCTCGCTCTCATCCCTCAGGAGGAC
This sequence comes from Notolabrus celidotus, assembly GCF_009762535.1. Lineage (NCBI taxonomy): Eukaryota > Metazoa > Chordata > Actinopteri > Labriformes > Labridae > Notolabrus > Notolabrus celidotus. Next base: position 38,948,915 of record NC_048277.1, on the reverse strand, counting down.
GATCAAAGAGTTCCTCAGGACGACATTAAAGGAAACTCAGCAGATAAAAATAGGAGGCACGCTCAGAGAAGTTAAAAATAAAGACACAAAAACAACAAAAACACCAAAAACACCAGGATTCAGACTTTCAACAAACACAAACACGGTTTAACTGGTTTAACATCGCTCCAGTCTGCATCCTCTCCTCAACACCAGACTACTGTCTGATATCTGTGCTGCGTTCAAGACACCACCGACTTTACAACCTCCAACAGGACACCTGAACGTCTGACAACAACAAAGGAACATGTAGTCTTTTTGCTCTCACAGAATAATTAAAATACAGACTAATAATTAAAGAATAATTTAATACTTTAAATACAGTAAATAATGTCTGCAGGTTACCTCCTCTGTTAAACACGTCATAAAAACACAGGAAATCATCAGGAAGGTTCCTGGATCCTCTCCTCCTTCTCTTTCAGTTAATGTAGAAAGTGATGTGTTTAAGGTCGGCATGGACACATGAGTGATCCACATTCACCAACAATAAAAACCTCTCAGTGAATAAGCTCACTGTACCGTCTCCCTCCTGCAGGAACACGTCTGAGCTGAGCACCTCGTTAACAGCAGCACACTCAGCCCAGCTGTGTGTGTGTGTGTGTGTGTGTGTGTGTGTGTGTGTGTGTGTGTGTGTACACTGTACCTGCTT
>NC_048277.1:38928917-38943917 GCF_009762535.1 Notolabrus celidotus | reverse complement strand
TCTGATTGGTCAGCTTGCTAGCCACCTGCAGGTTGATGGGGATGTTCTGTGAGTCGGGTTTGGTGATAGCTGTGGTGACCATCGCGACAGTGGGAGGGCGTTGTGGCAGGACAGAGCCAGGGAGGGTGGGCGTTGCGGCAGCTTTCAGCACCAGAGGTAGAGTCTTCGCGGTGAGGACCGGGGTGACCGTCAGGGTCTGTGGGGGACGGAGGAGAGAACTCAGACCGATGCCTCCTGTGTTTGACTATCTCAATGTTTAATGATCGTGTGGTTGTGAGTGTTTCCTACCTGCTGCAGTCCTCCAGGTATCTGCTGGCTCTGCAGCAGGGTGACCGGCTTGATGTCGCCACCTACTGGAGGAGTTTTGGACGTGCAGCTGCAGCTTGGCCTCCGGCTCCTGCTTCACCAAGAGCTCCTTTCTCAGCTGCTCCACCACCTTTTTCTGCAGGAGGAGAGGAGAGGAGAGGAGAGGAGAGGAGAGGAGAGGAGAGGAGAGGAGAGGAGAGGAAAGGAGAGGAGAGGAGAGGAGAGGAGAGGGGAGAGGGAGGAGAGGAGAGGAGAGGAGGAAGGAGAGGAGAGGAGAGGAGAGGAGGAGGGAGAGGAGAGGAGAGGGAGGAGGAGAGGAGAGGAAGGGAGAAGGAGAGAGGAAGGGAGAGGAAGGGAGAGGAGAGACAGAACATGTTGGTCAAACTTTTCTTCATCTAAAAGTGCATTTGGACCAAGAGTCCCGGGGTCTTTTAGCCCCCAGAACTACTTCCCCCTGATCTAAAAGGTTCCTGGTCCCCCATTGTTGTCTGCGTTTGGACCGCGGGCTGAAGTCCCGGGTAGATTGTGTAAATCAGGCCAGTGACGTATGGAGGAAAAAAAGTAAATGCACTACACCACCAGACCAGTAGAGGGCAGTAACACAAAGAGGAATGCCATTCATCACAGATGACACCATAGAAGCAGACGGACAGGCAGGTATCATTCTGAGCAACACAACAGTTAGCCTGTTAGCATGAAGAGACTCAGCTGGTCTGTTTTAGATGGTGCTTTATTTCATCACAGATGGATTCACTGAATCAACACGTGAGAGGAGATAAGCGCGAGTAGCAAAGACGTTTCAACACGGCTTTAAAATCCTTTTGAACTCAAAAAGCCGTGATCGCAGAGATCAGACGGTGTTTCGGTTTAAACGGCGACCCTGTTAACTGGAGACTCTCAGCCGGATGCATCCCTCATAAACGTCTTTAGACCGTCATTAAATATCTGATGAGGATATTTTGAAATCTTAATAAAAACTAAACTAGTTTGCATTCCCAGGAACTCCCTCTGTGTTTCAACAGCTGTGTAAACTCCACAAACACTGACACGTTCAGCTGAAGGTCTCCAGTTTACAGGGTCACTTTTAAAACCGGAACACCGGGAGGAGAGACTCATTCACGGTGGGCTGAGAGAAGACTACTGTTACAAGCTGCTAAATCAAGAGAATCACAGCTTCTTCTTTTGAAAAAGTACACACACATACAAAAAAGATAGAACAAATAAAAACTAATGAAAGAAAGAGAAATCAAGAGAATCACAGATGGAAAAAAACAATGACTGTGAAAGGTTTTTGGAAAAAAAATTTGAAAAAAATTTGAAAAAAAATTTGAAAAAATTTGAAAAAAATTTTTTTTAATTTTTTAATTTTTTTTTAATTTGACCTAAAACATTTTGACCCAAAACATTTTGACCAAATTTTTTTTGAAAAATACAAATTTTGAAAAGAAAATTTGACCCAAAAAATGTTGAAAATTTTTTTTTGAAGAAATAATTGACAAAAAATTTGACCAAAAAATTTTGAAAAAAAATGTTTTGACAAAAAAAAAAAAAAAGACAAAAAAGTTGACCTGGATGTGTGTGATGTTATTGTGGACGGAGGGAGGAATAAAAACACTGAGGTTAAAATAACCAATCAGACACGTTCAGCATTGCAGGCCCCGCCCCCTGAAAGTCCCGGGACCTTTGAAAAGTACTACCCCCCCTAGCAGGGGCTTTTTAGGGGGGAGATTTCTACCCCTGAACTAAATTTCAATAAGAACAGCTGACTGGTTGAACGCTGTGGTCTGACACGTCTCTGTTTTCCTCCTCTGAGTTTACAGATTGAGTTTTCATTCAGGGATAAATAATAAAACATAGATAAGAGGCAGAGCGGAGTCTGCAGAAAGTCTCTGATGTTACATGAACACACACACACACACGCTGCACGCTGCACGCTGCACGCTGCACGCTGCACGCTGCACGCTGCACGCTGCACGCTGCACGCTGCACGCTGCAGCTCGTATGGATCTGTATCTTGATCTGTATGTTTGAGTTGACATGAGACGTGAAGAGGCCGTTTTAAGGATCATCAGATCCTCTGAGTGAGGAACGTCTCGGCTCTGATCGGCCTCTTTCTTTATCAAACTGCAGATTAACATAAAAACACAGAGCGCGTTGTGGAGCGGAGAACAGCAGTCTGAGATAAACCCCATCTGTTACCTAGCAACACCGGACTCAGAAGCAGGAAGTTAATGCAGCGCCGCGGCGTCATAAAGAGCGCCGAAGAGAGCGAGCAGCCTGAAGAGCGGCCCGGCTCGCCTCGCACACGGCAGTTTGACCTGCAGATAATAATGTGCGGCTCTATCTGCTGCAGGGGGACGCTTTATCACGTCGCACACTCCCTCGCCGCTCTTATCACGCCGTGTTTTTAAAGGATCAGTCCGCACGCTTCACAAAAAACACACACTGCGTATTTAACCCGCTCTAATCTGGAGACGCAGACGCTTCATGTGCTGAGGTTTGCAGAGAGAGTCGGGCGCAGAGGTCTGTGCAGGGACAGGAGGAGAAGAAGAAAAACAGCATCAGGCTTTTTAACAGGAACAAAGACCACGACACGGTGTGTGTGTCACACAGGAGAGAGAACACAAACTGGGACTTACAACACTTTAACTTCTTCACACTGAAACAGGAAGATTAGATATATATATATATATACTTAATACATCTTTAACTTTAACTTCTTCACTCTGAAACAGGAAGATTAGATATATATATTTATACTTAATACATCTTTAACTTTAACTTCTTCACTCTGCATGAACACGTGAGGAAACATCAGGACAGAGTCACACTGAGGATCACACAGGAAACAAACAAGAACCAGCTTCAGGTTTTAACAGGAACATTATCATCCTGTGGAGCTCCATCTGATCCCAGGTAAACTGATGACTGGAGATTCAAACAGCTTCAACATTTAAAGTCTTCACTCTGACGTCTGTGGATCATTAAGAGTTCAAAAACACTGACTCTACATTTTAATTCTACATTTATCTGCAACAAACAAACAAACAAACAAACAAACAAACAAACAAATAAACAAACAAACAAACAAACAAACAAATAAACAAACAAACAAGATACACGTTTTTAAACCTTCTCATTTCATCTCCATCAGTACGAGAAAGAGACCAATAAAAGACTACTGCTGAGTGAAAGCACACTTCACCTGCTGCACTCAGTCAGTGAGCAGGTAACAGAGAGAGGAGGAGGGTCAGTCAGTGAGCAGGTAACAGAGAGAGGAGGAGGGTCAGTCAGTGAGCAGGTAACAGAGAGAGGAGGAGGGTCAGTCAGTGAGCAGGTAACAGAGGGTCAGTCAGTGAGCAGGTAACAGAGAGAGGAGGAGGGTCAGTCAGTGAGCAGGTAACAGAGAGAGGAGGAGGGTCAGTCAGTGAGCAGGTAACAGAGAGAGGAGGAGGGTCAGTCAGTGAGCAGGTAACAGAGAGAGGAGGAGGGTCAGTCAGTGAGCAGGTAACAGAGAGAGGAGGAGGGTCAGTCAGTGAGCAGGTAACAGAGAGAGGAGGAGGGTCAGTCAGTGAGCAGGTAACAGAGAGAGGAGGAGGGTCAGTCAGTGAGCAGGTAACAGAGAGAGGAGGAGGGTCAGCCAGTGAGCAGGTAACAGAGAGAGGAGGAGGGTCAGTCAGTGAGCAGGTAACAGAGAGAGGAGGAGGGTCAGTCAGTGAGCAGGTAACAGAGAGAGGAGGAGGGTCAGCCAGTGAGCAGGTAACAGAGAGAGGAGGAGGGTCAGTCAGTGAGCAGGTAACAGAGAGAGGAGGAGGTCAGCCAGTGAGCAGGTAACAGAGAGAGGAGGAGGGTCAGTCAGTGAGCAGGTAACAGGGAGAGGAGGAGGGTCAGTCAGTGAGCAGGTAACAGAGAGAGGAGGAGGGTCAGTCAGTGAGCAGGTAAGTGAGTAAGGAGGTAAGTGAGTAAGGAGGTAAGTGAGTAAGGAGGTAAGTGAGTTAGGAGGTAAGTGAGTAAGGAGGGAAGTGAGTTAGGAGGTAAGTGAGTAAGAAGGTAAGTGAGTAAGGAGGAGGGTCAGTCAGTGAGCAGGTAACAGAGAGAGGAGGAGGGTCAGCCAGTGAGAAGGTAAGTGAGTAAGGAGGTAAGTGAGTAAGGAGGTAAGTGAGTAAGGAGGTAAGTGAGTAAGGAGGTAAGTGAGTAAGGAGGTAAGTGAGTTAGGAGGTAAGTGAGTAAGGAGGGAAGTGAGTAAGAAGGTAAGTGAGTAAGGAGGTAAGTGAGTTAGGAGGTAAGTGAGTAAGGAGGTAAGTGAGTAAGGAGATAAGTGAGTAAGAAGGTAAGTGAGTAAGGAGGTAAGTGACAAGGAAGACAAGGTAAGTGGAAAGGAAGGATGGAAGGGAGGGATTTAGGGAGGGAGGGAATTAAGTGAGTAAGACAGAAAGAGAGAGAGAGAGAGAGAGAGAAGCTCCTCCAGCGTCTCAATTAAAAACATCACGTTACTGCCTGTCCTACGACAAGGGATTCCCCTGCTTCCCCTGCTTCGCCTGCTTCCCCTGCTTCCCCTGCTTCGCCTGCTTCCCCTGCTTCACCTGCTTCCCCTGCTTCCCCTGCTTCCCCTGCTTCACTGCTTCACCTGCTTCACCTGCTTCCCCTGCTTCCCCTGCTTCCCCTGCTTCCCCTGCTTCACCTGCTTCCCCTGCTTCCCCTGCTTCGCCTGCTTCCCCTGCTTTACCTGCTTCCCCTGCTTCCCCTGCTTCCCCTGCTTCACTGCTTCACCTGCTTCCCCTGCTTCACCTGCTTCCCCTGCTTCCCCTGCTTCACTTGCTTCCCCTGCTTCACCTGCTTCCCCTGCTTCACCTGCTTCCCCTGCTTCCCCTGCTTCGCCTGCTTCCCCTGCTTCACCTGCTTCCCCTGCTTCCCCTGCTTCCCCTGCTTCCCCTGCTTCGCCTGCTTCCCCTGCTTCACCTGCTTCCCCTGCTTCACTGCTTCCCCTGCTTCCCCTGCTTCCCCTGCTTCGCCTGCTTCACTGCTTCACCTGCTTCCCCTGCTTCCCCTGCTTCGCCTGCTTCCCCTGCTTCGCCTGCTTCACTGCTTCCCCTGCTTCACCTGCTTCACTGCTTCCCCTGCTTCACTGCTTCCCCTGCTTCCCCTGCTTCCCCTGCTTCCCCTGCTTCACCTGCTTCACCTGCTTCCCCTGCTTCACCTGCTTCCCCTGCTTCACCTGCTTCCCCTGCTTCACCTGCTTCACCTGCTTCCCCTGCTTCACCTGCTTCACCTGCTTCACTGCTTCCCCTGCTTCCCCTGCTTCACCTGCTTCCCCTGCTTCACCTGCTTCACCTGCTTCACTGCTTCCCCTGCTTCCCCTGCTTCACCTGCTTCCCCTGCTTCACCTGCTTCCCCTGCTTCGCCCTCAGACATCAGAGCGGCGTGAAGCTGTAACCTTCACTGAACACCTTTGTTAATAAACAGTGGATCACAAACCGATGCATTCAGACACTTCCTGTACGTTCTAAAGATCATTACTAATGTTTTAAAGAGACTGATTCTGATTCTAGTTTATACCAACCTCGCTCTCATCTCTCAGGAGGACGATCAAAGAGTTCCTCAGGACGACATTAAAGGAAACTCAGCAGATAAAAATAGGAGGCACGCTCAGAGAAGTTAAAAATAAAGACCCAAAAACAACAAAAACAACAAAAACATCAGGATTCAGACTTTCAACAAGCGGAGCAGATGTCTCAACACAAACACGGTTTAACTGGTTTAACATCGCTCCAGTCTGCATCCTCTCCTCAACACCAGACTACTGTATGATATCTGTGCTGCGTTCAAGACACCACCGACTTTACAGCCTCCAACAGGACACCTGAACATCTGACAACAACAAAGGAACATGTAGTCTTTTTGCTCTCACAGAATAATTAAAATACAGACTAATGTTAAAATATGTCACCAGTGTTACTTTAAATACAGTAAATAATGTCTGCAGGTTACCTCCTCTGTTAAACACGTCATAAAAACACAGCAAATCATCAGGAAGGTTCCTGGATCCTCTCCTCCTTCTCTTTCAGCTAATGTAGAAAGTGATGTGTTTAAGGTCGGCATGGACACATGAGTGATCCACATTCACCAACAATAAAAACCTCTCAGTGAATAAGCTCACTGTACCGTCTCCCTCCTGCAGGAACACGTCTGAGCTGAGCACCTCGTTAACAGCAGCACACTGAGCCCAGCTGTGTGTGTGTGTGTGTGTGTGTGTGTGTGTGTGTGTGTGTGTGTGTGTACACTGTACCTGCTTCTCGCTGAGCGCTGTGATCTTGGCTTGTAGTTCGTGGAGCTGCTTCTTCAGATCTGCGTTCTGTAAACAAACAAAAAACAGAGTGAGTCTGTGGTGCGTTCAAGTCCTGATGTAAACAGTCTGTGGTGTGTTCAAGTCCTGATGTAAACAGTCTGTGGTGCGTTCAAGTCCTGATGTAAACAGTCTGTGGTGCGTTCAAGTCCTGATGTAAACAGTCTGTGGTGCGTTCAAGTCTTGATGTAAACAGTCTGTGGTGCGTTCAAGTCTTGATGTAAACAGTCTGTGATGCGTTCAAGTCCTGATGTAAACAGACTGTGGTGCGTTCAAGTCCTGATGTAAACAGTCTGTGGTGCGTTCAAGTCCTGATGTAAACAGACTATGGTGCGTTCAAGTCCTGATGTAAACAGTCTGTGGTGCGTTCAAGTCCTGATGTAAACAGTCTGTGGTGCGTTCAAGTCCTGATGTAAACAGTCTGTGATGCGTTCAAGTCCTGATGTAAACAGTCTGTGGTGCATTCAAGTCCTGATGATAAACATTCTGTGGTGCTTCAAGTCCTATGTAATGGTGCGTGTCAAGTCCTGATGTAAATGGTGCGTTCAAGTCCTGATGTAAACAGTCTGTGGTGTGTTCAAGTCCTGATGTAAACAGTCTGTGGTGCATTCAAGTCCTGATGTAAACAGTCTGTGGTGCGTTCAAGTCCTGATGTAAACAGTCAGTGGTGCGTTCAACTCCTGATGTAAACAGTCTGTGGTGCGTTCAAGTCCTGATGTAAACAGTCTGTGGTGCGTTCAAGTCCTGATGTAAACAGTCTGTGGTGCGTTCATGTCCTGATGTAAACAGTCTGTGATGCATTCAAGTCCTGATGTAAACAGTCTGTGATGCGTTCAACTCCTGATGTAAACAGTCTGTGGTGCGTTCAAGTCCTGATGTAAACAGTCTGTGGTGCGTTCAAGTCCTGATGTAAACAGTCTGTGGTGCGTTCATGTCCTGATGTAAACAGTCTGTGGTGCGTTCAGGAACAGGTGCAGTGGGTTTACCTGAGGGTCCTGCTTCATCTGGGCAACCAGTTTCTGCAACACAGAAAGGGACAGAAGTCAGAGTAATCACAGGGACCCCTGGTGGTCATAGTGAGGTACTGCAGCCACTGTGCTTCACTCTCCTGATGACTGGACTTTATAAACACATAATATATATAAATAAAATAAAATATTAAATCAAATAATACATTTAAAAAACTAATTATAAATAAAATGTAATTAATTTAATTTAATGAATTTGAATGTAAAATAAAGTTTAAATAATATAAAATATAAAAAATAACATCAAATAAAAAGTAATAATCCTGACAGCAATAATAAGTTAAAGCAGTTATAAGTGCTGATCCAGTCTAAATAGATGAGATGTCTGAGGTCTCTGCTGGATAAGATATCATGCCGGTCCTCTTTGTGGAGTCTGGATCCAGCACAGGGTCCAGTTCTGCTCTGAGTTCACTCCACTGACAGTAACTCTACCTTATAGAGTGGGAGTTGCAGGCTGATCTGGGCCCTGATGAGTTGGTGTGTTTTAGTCATTGTGTGACTTTGAACAGTGAAACAGGACAGACTGAGTTACCCTGAAGGAGACACAGAGCTGTCCACGCAGCGAGGCTCAGCTCTGAGTCTGTAAGATCACTGAGAATGAACCAGCTCACACTCTTCTTTTTATATGCATCTTTTCTCTTTCTCTCTCTGCAGCTCTGAAAACTTAGAAACAAAGAAAACTAGAACACTGAACAAGTGAACTAAAAGCTACACCTCTCTGAAACCAGACCAGTTCTTAGTTTGTGGGGATCTGTCCTGATTCGTTCAGAAAACATCTGGATGACAGTAGCGACAGTAAACGCAGCACTCAGTAACTCTCTGCAACTCCAAAATATGAGCGTGTTCATTTTAGCCTGTTCATGCACAACACCAGCGACAGCTCCCCTCCTCCTGGGACGTCCTGAGAGACTAACCTCCAGTTTCTATGAATGGAGTCCAGTGGCTTTAAAAGGAGAGATGAAACAGCTGTGTGTGGTTAAAGATCTATCTCTGTAGGATCCTCTCTGTCAAGGTGCATTTCAACCAAGAGTCCCGGGGTCTTTTAGCCCCCAGAACTACTTCCCCCTGATCTAAAAGGTTCCTGGTCCCCCATTGTTGTCTGCGTTTGGACCGCGGGCTGAAGTCCCGGGTAGATTGTGTAAATCAGGCCAGAGACGTATGGAGGGAAAAAAGTAAATGCACTACACCACCAGACCAGTAGAGGGCAGTAACACAAAGAGGAATGCCATTCATCACAGATGACACCATAGAAGCAGACGGACAGGCAGGTATCATTCTGAGCAACACAACAGTTAGCCTGTTAGCATGAAGAGACTCAGCTAGTCTGTTTTAGATGGTGCTATATTTCATCACAGATGGATTCACTGAATCAACACGTGAGAGGAGATAAGCGCGAGTAGCAAAGACGTTTCAACACGGCTTTAAAATCCTTTTGAACTCAAAAAGCCGTGATCGCAGAGATCGCCCGGTGTTTTGGTTTAAACAGCGACCCTGTTAACTGGAGACTCTCAGCCGGATGCATCCCTCATAAACGTCTTTAGACCATCATTAAATATCTGATGAGGATATTTTGAAATCTTAATAAAAACTAAACTAGTTTGCATTCCCAGGAACTCCCTCTGTGTTTCAACAGCTGTGTAAACTCCACAAACACTGACACGTTCAGCTGAAGGTCTCCAGTTTACAGGGTCACTTTTAAAACCGGAACACCGGGAGGAGAGACGCATTCACGGTGGGCTGAGAGAAGACTACTGTTACAAGCTGCTAAATCAAGAGAATCACAGCTTCTTCTTTTGAAAAGTACACACACATACAAACAAGATAGAGCAGTCGAAAAGGCATGTAGTTCAGGAGTAAAGTTCCTCCGGTCTTCAGACCGTTAGAACATCATCCTGAGCCTGTAGTGTGTTCATGTTTTACATCAGAGCTGCGTCTCTGAACTCTTCACACTAACCTGACTTCAGAACTCACCTGATGGATCTGGATCTCCACCTTCAGGGCCTCCTGTAACGTCTGTAATTCCATCATGGATCCAGTCAGTCTGCCAGCCGATTGATCAGCCTACACACACACACACACACACGCACGCACACATACACACACATACACACACAGGTACAGGGTCTTAAACAGCTGCTTCAACAGGAATCAGCAACATCGGCACTCCCCTCTGTTGTCATGGCAACATGAGGTATAGCCATATAAGGACATCCTGTGTGATGCTGCTGGTTCACGTGAAGGTCATTCAAGGTCACAGAAAGTCTCCTCGGTGCTGCACCGTCCACAGAGCCTCAGTGAGGAACACAGACTCAGTGATGAACACAGACTCAGTGATGAACACAGACTCAGTGATGAACACAGACTCAGTGATGAACACAGACTCAGTGAGGAACACAGACTCAGTGAGGAACACAGACTCAGTGAGGAACACAGACTCAGTGATGAACACAGACTCAGTGAGGAACACAGACTCAGTGAGGAACACAGACTCAGTGAGGAACACAGACTCAGTGATGAACAGGTCAGACTTTAAATTAATATTAATATTAATATTTAATATTTTTACCTTAACACCGTCTCCAGTAGGAAAACCATCCACCTGAAGCATTAAAGTGCCGCTGAGACAAACACAAGAGAGAACATTTCAATCACTTATTCAACAATAACAACAAAAGAATCAAAATAAATAAAAGAACATTTATTTTGATTATTTAAAGATTTAGTTATTTTCACCATGAAATACAAACATCTTAGTATTTACATATTGAAAGTATTTTTATCACAACTAGCAGAATAAACTAAATAAATGTTAAGTTTTCACATTATGTCCTTAATATAAAAAATAAGATCCATTTAAATACAGTAAAATAACATTTATACACAAACAGATTAATATTGATATTTGTATTTAACATTATTTAGAACCTTATAATTTATTTGTTGCATTTTCTTTTTTGTATTAAACTGACTTTACTTTTTTAATATTGAGGTCACTTTTAATACAATTATAATTACATGACATCATTTTTTATTGTTGTTTTTTGTTTTCTTGCTTTATGTTTCTTTTATCTGTCGTTTTTTCAAAATTAAAAAAAAATAAAACTCAGAAAACAAACAGAGAAATAATGTAAAATTAAAAATAGATAAATAGAACAAGAATAAATGTCAATAAAGTAATATAAATTAAATAAAATGTTAAAGTAAAATACAATAAATATAGAAAAAAAAGTGAATAAAGTTAAAAAGAAATGTAAATACAGTATAAAATAAAATAAGAATAAAAAAGTAAAAGGTATATACAAACGTTAAATATGGTTTAAATAGTTGTAATTATACAGGCAGCGCTCATATTTCCATGTTTTTAAGATGAACCTTGAATGTGTCTTTCATTTCAAAATAAAACTTTATTTATGTTTTTACCCGAGACGTTTTTACTCAACAAACAAATCTGTTCTCTGAGGTGAAGTGACCCAAGAGAAGAACATGAGTTTGATCCTTGAAGATGAAAACAGAGAGCTAGATATTAAAGGTGACATATCCTGCTGAATGTTCTTTTTAATGGTCCTCTCCCTGAAATCTGTGTCCCTGTCTACAAACCCCCTGAAAAGTCAAAGACTCCATTCTGCCCCTGTTCTGATTTCTCCACCTTTCTGTAAATGTGTGCTGAAACCAGCCGTTTCAGTTTCAGTGTTTTTCATACGTCACAACGCCATCCGGTCTGTAACAGGAAGTCAGAGCTCGGAGCTTGTTCAGCCCATAGACTGTATAAAATACAACTCAACCCCTCCTCCGTTTTTCATTCCCTGCACACATGTGTGCTAACAAGGAGCTTAGGAGGGAGGCATGCTAGTTGTAGGCTGTCTTAATAAACACAAAGGTCGCTTTGACTCCCCACGTCTGCAGATTTGAAGATCTAGTGGATGATTTTTAGTTTTCATGGATAACTGCTAGCGCTAGTTAGCATAGCCACATAGCTACATGTTGGTAGCTGTGTACCAAGACACACGTCGACATGCTGACAAATAAAACAACAAGAAACACTAAATCTGTGACCAATGGTTCAGAAAGGTCCTGCTGCAGGCGCCTCTCCGTCAGGATCAGATTCTGGATCAGATTCAGAGGGTTGAAGTAACGCGGGTCTGTGAGCAGCCGTGTATATTCAGCCAACATGTAAACATTAGATCAACGTGCCGGAGAGCCGAGGCCACACCCACTTCCTGAGGGGGCGTGGTCAGAGGGAAAACAGACTGTTCTGATGAGGACTGAAGAAGAGGGGTTTTCAGGCAGACCAGAATCTGATTTCAAAGTGTTTTTATGAGCATAAACTTTAAAGACATGTTTTGGGGACCTCTTAGACCAATATATGTTGATGAAGAAAGTGTGATATGTCACCTTTAAGTTTGATTTGTTGATGTGTTTTAACTCCTGACATCACTCTGTGTTTTAAATCATGTTTGAGTTTTTGTTGTCTAATAAAAACAGGAACAGGAGTTTTTACTGACGGTGAACCTCCTCAGTGAAGACCTTAAACCGTCTCCCACACAGACAGGACTTTACCTGTTACCTGCTGAATGGACAGGAACATAAAGAGACCCTGATTAAAGGACCACCTCCCTTTAATGATCGTTTTATGAAGAAAACTAATTGAATGTAAAATATTGATTATAAATAACTCTCTGAATAAGAAAGAGAATCTGTCTTTATATCACTGTTTACATTTATTACATTTTAGTTTTATTAATGAAACATTTTGTATTATTTGTGTTTAAAGGAGTGATCAGAAAGTCTGTAAAAATACTGGATTCTAATTTTTGATCTGCTTTCTTTATTGATTTTTATTTGAGGTCACTAATGTGTCTGTAGAGCTTTTACAACTTTATTCATTTTCAAATTAAACACAAAATAAATAACTTTATTTATTACATTTCAACATGTAACTCTCAACAGCTGAATAAAATATAACAAAATAACTACCTGGAGAAATGTTAATTTGATAATTATTATTATTAGTATTTAATTTCAGGCAGAAACATAACTCTGATTATTATTTTATTTACAATAAAAAATACTTATAAAATAAAACCAGGAGCATTTTAAACATTTTATTTAAAATGTTTCTTAATAAAAGTTTTGAAAATGATTATAAATGACATTATTTTAACACGTCTGTGGTCATTAGTTCATGGTTGTGTTTTGACCCTGAAATGTTAAATGCACGGTCTAAATCAACTCTGATGAAAGTTTAATTTGTTTTTGGTGTTTTAGTGGATCATGTGACTCACCACCTGGCTGTGGGACTGGACTCCACCCCTCTGTGCTGCCCTGAAACACACAAACAAACACACACTGTTACAAAAACAAACACTGAGGAACAAACAGGGAACACTCAGAAACACTGAAACACTCTGGAAGAGAAATCCACAGATAAATGTTGTTTCCTTCGTTTATAACATTTATAGAAGCTCTTTTTTTATTTCTGTTCAAACACTGAATCAAAGTTTCCTCTGTGGGACGGTTCCTCTCTGCCTCAGGTTTAACATTAACGATCATTATTTAACAGAAGAGAGGTTCCTGTTATCTTTATGTGAGATTTAAACCTCTGAGTAATGTTCCTGTGTTTCTGTGATCAGAGTTTAATGAAGACGCAGAAACACAGACATGAGAGCAGCAATAACAAAAACACAGACAGGAAATTAAATCAAGTTAAATTAAATTAAAACATAAAATGAATTAAAGAATAAAAATGCAAATAAATTAAATTAAATTAAAACATAAATAAATAAAAGAATAAAAATATAAATAAAGTAAAATTAAATTAAAACAAATAAATAAAAGAATAAAAATATAAATAAAGTAAAATTAAATTAAAACAAATAAATAAAAGAATAAAAATGTAAATAAATTAAATTAAATTAAAACATAAATAAATTAAAGAATAAAAATATAAATAAAGTTAAATTAAAATAAAACAAATAAATAAAAGAATAAAAAAGTAAATAAATTAAATTAAATTAAATTAAATTAAAACATAAATAAATAAAAGAATAAAAATTTAATTAAAGTAAAATAAAATAAAAAAACAGATAAATTGAAGAATAAAAATGTAAATTAAGTTAAAAAAAAAGAATAAATATTTGAAAGAAAATAAATTAAATAAGGATAAAACAGTTAATAGTTTAAAAAATAAAATAGGAATAAAACTGCAAATAAAGTACGAAAATAAAATAAGACTTAAAATGTAAATAAAGTAAAAAATATGAATAGTAAGAATAAAAATGTAAAGGTATATAAATTTGTTACACATGGTTTAAATAGTTGTAATTATACAGGCAGCGCTCATATTTCCATGTTTTTAAGATGAACCTTGAATGCGTCTTTCATTTTTCAAAATAAAACTTATTTAATGAGATGTTTTTAAAGTAGATTCATTAAATTTATCTGCAGCTTTATGAGTTATTGATCTGAACATCTGAATATTTTAATAACATATAACTCTGAACACACACAGAACATCGTCAGAGGCCTTTTTTAACTTTTTACTATATTTTAAATGTTTTATTTCTGGAAATGAACGGGAAGATAAATCAAGATGAAGCAGTTGTTCCCTGTAAGACTCATTTAGACTCATTTTAAATCAACTTCTTATCATTTAAACTCATTTTTCTTTACTTCAAACTGATTTGATTTTAAAAACTGACCCCACCTGATCTGTTTCCCCCACTGAGAACATTTCTGTTTTACTACACTCCACTTCTCTTCTCTCTTTAGTGACTCATGAAACGTCTCCTCTGGTCTCAGAGATCCTGTGTGGATCTTTGTCACTCGTGTGTCTGTGCGTGGGATCAAGAATCTTTAAGAACGAGCTCGCTCAAAGACCACGACGACGTGACTCAGAGACCAGCGTCAGATTCAGGATCAGATTCAGGATCACGTGACCTGGTGACACAGACGCAGGACTCACTCAGGATCCTTCTGCTGAGTTCTACAGGTGACATTAAAACCTGCATGGTGTGTTTGCAGGATTTCTCCTTCAGATTCAATAAAGTTTATTAAAGTAAAACCTGTTCATGACGTGAGATCCATAAATTCAACCTGAAATCTAATTTGTGAGTTATTTAATATTCAATCAGGGAGGAGGAGGCTGACTCTCTCAGTGGTACCATGAGCAGGTGTGATGTAGGTATCAGAGTTTATAAGTATACTAGCTCCATGTGGTGACAGTGTTAAACATTAAAGTAACAGTTAGTATTGTTTTATATGGAAGCCCTAAGAGGACATGAGGAAATACATTATTTTCACTGTTTTCTCAACTTATTGTTTTTA
>NC_048277.1:38908917-38923917 GCF_009762535.1 Notolabrus celidotus | reverse complement strand
TAAGAGTTACTCACTGGAGCTTTAAAGTGAAGGTAAACAAACTAAGAGTTACTCACTGCAGCTTTAAAGTGAAAGTAAACAAACTAAGAGTTACTCACTGGAGCTTTAAAGTGAAGGTAAACAAACTAAGAGTTACTCACTGCAGCTTTAAAGTGAAAGTAAACAAACTAAGAGTTACTCACTGCAGCTTTAAAGTAAACAAACTAAGAGTTACTCACTAAAGCTTTAAAGTGAAGGTAAACAAACTAAGAGTTACTCACTGCAGATTTAAAGTGAAAGTAAACAAACTAAGAGTTACTCACTGGAGATTTAAAGTGAAGGTAAACAAACTAAGAGTTACTCACTGCAGCTTTAAAGTGAAAGTAAACAAACTAAGAGTTACTCACTGGAGCTTTAAAGTGAAGGTAAACAAACTAAGAGTTACTCACTGCAGCTTTAAAGTGAAAGTAAACAAACTAAGAGTTACTCACTGGAGCTTTAAAGTGAAAATAAACAAATTAAGAGTTACTCACTGCAGCTTTAAAGTGAAAGTACACAAACTAAGAGTTACTCACTGGAGCTTTAAAGTGAAGGTAAACAAACTAAGAGTTACTCACTGGAGCTTTAAAGTGAAAGTAAACAAACTGAGTTACTCACTGCAGCTTTAAAGTGAAAGTAAACAAACTAAGAGTTACTCACTGGAGCTTTAAAGTAAACAAACCAAGAGTTACACACTGAAGCTTTAAAGTGAAGGTAAACAAACTGAGTTACTCACTGAAGCTTTAAAGTAAACAAACTAAGAGTTACTCACTGCAGCTTTAAAGTGAAAGTAAACAAACTAAGAGTTACTCACTGCAGCTTTAAAGTGAAAGTACACAAACTAAGAGTTACTCACTGCAGCTTTAAAGTGAAAGTAAACAAACTAAGAGTTACTCACTGCAGCTTTAAAGTGAAGGTAAACAAACTAAGAGTTACTCACTGGAGCTTTAAAGTGAAAGTAAACAAACTAAGAGTTACTCACTGCAGCTTTAAAGTAAACAAACTAAGAGTTACTCACTGGAGCTTTAAAGTGAAAGTAAACAAACTAAGAGTTACTCACTGCAGCTTTAAAGTGAAAGTAAACAAACTAAGAGTTACTCACTGAAGCTTTAAAGTGAAAGTAAACAAACTAAGAGTTACTCACTGGAGCTTTAAAGTGAAGGTAAACAAACTAAGAGTTACTCACTGCAGCTTTAAAGTGAAAGTAAACAAACTGAGTTACTCACTGAAGCTTTAAAGTAAACAAACTGAGTTACTCACTGCAGCTTTAAAGTGAAAGTAAACAAACTGAGTTACTCACTGAAGCTTTAAAGTAAACAAACTAAGAGTTACTCACTGCAGCTTTAAAGTGAAAGTAAACAAACTAAGAGTTACTCACTGCAGCTTTAAAGTGAAAGTAAACAAACTAAGAGTTACTCACTGAAGCTTTAAAGTGAAAGTAAACAAACTAAGAGTTACTCACTGCAGCTTTAAAGTGAAAGTAAACAAACTAAGAGTTACTCACTGCAGCTTTAAAGTTAAAGTAAACAAACTAAGAGTTACTCACTGAAGCTTTAAAGTTAAAGTAAACACAACTAAAGGTTGAATCTGCGTTTTTATCCATGACTTTGTTTTTACTCCAGTTTAAAGCAGATTTACTCTCCGAGCTCTGACTCACACGTACATGGTTCACATCTGAACGTCTGCTTCTGTCTGATTTCAGTCTTTGTGCATAAAGACGAGCTCAGAGGTCAAGGTGCACGAGCGTGAGACAAACATTTTACACAGTGTCAGGCGTGTAAGAAGCTTCCTGTAGTTTGACTCTTAGTGGTTAGAACACCTGGAGGAATCTGCTCAGGTAGAATCTGATCCTTCAAATAAACACCAGAGAACTTTTACAGGCAGAACTTTGACTTTCACTTCAGTGTTTTCTCTGTACATTAACTTCACAGCATGCTAACAACATGCTAACAACATGCTAACGCTCCATCACTGCACGACAGCCAGCTGATTGGACGACATCAACATTACAAAAACACTCAACTCTCACGATCTGAAACTTCAGCTCGCTGCATCGGCGGCCATTTTTACTGATCACAATCAATGAAGACTTTATATCTGTGTCGTGACAACGACCCTCTCTGCAGAGTGAGATCACGCCACACGTTCATGCTTTAACAACAAGGAGCTTTTGCATCACTTGGCGGCTCATCTTCCTCTTTACATCACCGTGAGTTACACGTCAATACTCCACACCTCACATCAAGTACTTTTCACTTTTACTGGAGTAGATTTAGAGACTTCTACTGAAGTACAAAGTCACTTTAACTTTCAGTACTTGATGCACTCCTGCAGAAGCTTTTACAGCAAACTCAGTGCAGTTAAAGTGTCCAAATTAAAGCAAACTTCTGAGAGCATCTGATCCCAGCAGCTCCTCCTGAGGAACTACTTTATGCAGAGGTGTGAACAGGTGACATGATGTCTGACCTCTGTGACTAACTCCATGAGTCCCTCTTGGTTCTTTAACATCAGTGAGTTTGGGAAAATGTGCTTTTGCATAATTTGGAGGCGTATCTTAGTCTCTACATCACCGTGAGTTACAAGTTAATACTCCACACTTCAGGAGAAGTTTCTTAATCTACTGGAGTAAAAGTAAAAAGTACTTTATTTAAAGTACTTTTTACTTTTACTTTCAGTTCTTGATGCACTCCTGCAGAGGGCATGCATTAGTGAAGTTAAAGAGTCCAAATTAAAGTAAGGAAATCCTCTCAGGTGTGTTTCTTACAGTGAATCAGTGATTAATGTGCATTAAAGGTAAATATTGATCATTATTAACATGTTGCAGTTAAAGTGCATTATCTTCCTCTGTTGCATCCAAACTTCTGAACAGCATCTGATCCCAGCAGCTCCTCCTGAGGAACTACTTTATGCAGAGGTGTGAACAGGTGACATGATGTCTGACCTCTGTGACTAACTCCATGAGTCCCTCTTGGTTCCTTTACATCAATGAGTTTGGGAAAATGTGCTTTTGCATAATTTGGAGGCGTATCTTAGTCTCTACATCACCGTGAGTTACAAGTTAGTACTCCACACTTCAGATTAAGTACTTTTCACTTTTACTGGAGTAGATTTAGAGACTTCTACTGAAGCACAAAGTCACTTTAACTTTCAGTACTTCATCCCCTCCTGCAGAAGCATTTACTGCAAACTCAGTTTGAGGTAACAAGGTGGAGTTAATGCATCACAGCAAAGACCTTAAAGCAGAAGTACAGTTCAGAGAGGTGAAGTCTCATTAATGTGCATTAAAGGTAAATATTGATCATTATTAACATGTTGCAGTTAAAGTGCATTATTTTCCTCTGTTCAATAATAAAGCCTCCAAACACCTGAGAGCATCTGATCCCAGCAGCTCCTCCTGAAGAACTACTTTATGCAGAGGTGTGAACAGGTGACATGATGTCTGACCTCTGTGACTAACTCCATGAGTCCCTCTTGGTTCCTTTACATCAATGAGTTTGGGAAAATGTGCTTTTGCATAATTTGTAGTCGTATCTTAGTCTCTACATCACCGTGAGTTACAAGTTAGTACTCCACACTTCAGGAGAAGTCTCTTAATCTACTGGAGTAAAAGTAAAAAGTACTTTATTTAAAGTACTTTTTACTTTTACTTTCAGTTCTTGATGCACTCCTGCAGAGGGCATGCATTAGTGCAGTTAAAGAGTCCAAATTAAAGTAAGGAAATCCTCTCAGGTGTGTTTCTTACAGTGAATCAGTGATTAATGTGCATTAAAGGTAAATATTGATCATTATTAACATGTTGCAGTAAGAGTGCATTCTTTTCCTCTGTTGCATCCAAACTTCTGAACAGCATCTGATCCCAGCAGCTCCTCCTGAGGAACTACTTTGTGCAGAGGTGTGAACAGGTGACATGATGTCTGACCTCTGTGACTACCTCCATGAGTCCCTGATGAAGAGGATGGGGATGAAGATCACCTGAGTGGAGTTAAACACAGGTGCTCTGGTGTTTGTGGAGCTGGAGCAGCAGCCCGGTCGCCCCCGGACCCGGCTCGGACCCCCCAGGCCCGGCTCGTACCCCCCAGGCCCCCCCGGCCCGGCTCGGAGCTGCTGCTGCCGGTTAATTGGTTAATTGGTCCCCGGGTGGGATGTGAAGTTATCCGGACTCCCCTCAGCACCACATGCCGGCAGAGACCCAGAGAGACCAGGACCGAGCTAAGATGGAGGTCTGAGAGAGAGAGGAGCCGTGAGGAGCTCCAGACCCTGGACGTGGTTTTGTTTGGGTGAAATAAAGGTTTTATAACCGTCTCATTGAACCTGTGAGGCGGGGAACAGGTCCAGCCTCTCTGGGGGGACCGTGGAGCTCAGAACACGGTGAACAGACCCGGTACCGGGTCCGGAGAGTCTCTATCAGAGCCTGAGTCCGGATCACAGACTCTATAAAACCCGGATCCTCTAAAAAGGTTCCTCAGATTCTGGATCAGGTTAGCTTAGCGGCTAATGCTAACCCTGCTGCTAGCTGATGCTAACGCTCTCAGACACGCTGATAACTTCCATCAAAGATCAATAATCAGGTCCTAATCAGGTCCGACCCGGACCCGAGGCAGAACCACAGCCTGAACATGAAGACCTGGACCCGGATCAGTCCCACAGGACGCCATCTTTAGCTGTGTGACAGCGAGCAGGCGGCGGTGGTCTAAGTTGTATCGGCCCCTTGTCCTCCAGAACATCAACTCCGAGAAGAAGAAGCAGATAAACCACAGAAACACGGGGAGCAGATCTGACCACTACACCGGCGACCTGCACACACACCTGCCCGCAGACACACACCGACACACGGACACAGCCCGACACACACACAGGGGGAAGTTTGACAAGAGAGGAAATTAAAGTTATGAAATTAAAAAGCCCAATGTGCACTCACTCACTCAGCAGCAGTCCTCCTCCTCAGATTAATTAAATATATATCAGTAAGAATCCACGAAGAAGACCAGCAGAGACTCAGTCAGACCCCCTGCTGCCCTCAGACCTGTCTCCTCTGGACCGGGTTTATCTTCAGTTTCAGTGAATTAGAGTAAAAACAGAGAAACTGAAGCTACAAAACAAGAAGAACTCTTCTTCAATCTCATTCAGCTCAGCCTCAGCACAGCACAGATCCCTGCGCCGCGGAGCTGGAGGAAGGGGGACGAGAACTACTCCCCAGACCCCCCGAGGCTCATGAATCCTCCACAAAGCGGTCCTGTTTATATCTATTAGACTTAAAGTTCTTAAAAGGGGGACGACCAGCGGGACCAGCCGCGGGGAAAAGGGGTTCGGGGAGCGGACTAGTTTTTGTGTCGGTGCGGCGAATTTATTTCACTTTGCCTAAGGAACGGCGGTGCTGCGGCTCCCATTGCCTAGGGAAAAAACCCGGATGTAAACTCAGTGAAACTCTATGGAGAGAAAGTCGGCGCACACACACACACACACACACACACACACACACACACGCACACACACACACACACACACACAAATATATATATATACACACACACATCACACACATATATACACACACACACAAACATATACACACACACACACACACACACACACAAAACAACACACAACTCACACACAACTCACACACAACACACACACACAGACACACACACACACGCACATATACATACACACACACACAAATATATATACACACACACAAACACACAACACACAACATACACAACTCACACACAACACACACACACAGAGACACACACACACACACACGCACACAAACACATATACACAAAACATAAACACACACACACACACACACACAACACACACAGACACACACCCAACAACACAAACACACAACACACACACACATTCACACACACGGACACATACACACACACACACACACACACACACACACACGGACACATACACACACACACACACACAACAAACACACACACACACAACGAACACACACACACACACAACAAACACACACAACAAACACACACACACACACAAAACACACACACACACACACACACATATACACAAAACATACACACATATACAGACACACACATATACACACACACAAACATGCACACACACACAACACACATACACACACATACAAACACACACAGACACACACACACACACACACACACACATTAACAAATACAAACACACACACACATTCACACATTAACACACACACACACACACACACACACAGAGTTTGTTGTGTGACTCTCTCTGGTCCTCCTCATGGATCCAGAGCCGGCCGTCCCCCCTCAGCCTGCCCCTCATCAGGCCTCATGTTGGGCTGCTCTCTGCTGGAGCTCTGCTGCTCCTCCTGTGGGAGAGGGGAGGACAGGTGGCCGGGCCTTTGCTCACTGCTGCAGATGCTCCAGGGTGTGAACAGAACACTGTGCCGGGCTGGGAAGTTACACATCCTTTTAATTTTATACAGCCGGCACCTTAAATCAACTAAAGAGAACATTCTTCAAGGGGGTCTAGATTAGAGTTTACATTTGGAGCTCTCTTGAGGTCACAGTTTGCTTCTTTATTTCAGTATTTCAGTATCAGTGGAAAATAATGTTGTTTTTATTACAGTAATCTGAATCTGCCAGAACAAGATTCAAAATGTTTTATTTTAATCTTTTTAATTATCCAAGTTTTGTTTGTTTTTAGATTAAATCCAGAATTTGATATATTTAGTTTAATAAATGTATGCAAAAAACAATAACAAATAAATAAATAAAATATAAATACATTTTTATATATATATATATATAGATATATAAGTATGGCTATAAGTATAGAGTTCTGACTTCCTGGAATAAAAGGAATTTGCATTAAAAAAATACTAAAGTAGGATTTCTGTGATGTCAGTGAAAATACCTGAAAATGTATAATTTTAATATTGACGACCCCCGGCATCGTTAATTATATTAAAATTTAAGGGAAGTAAATAAAAAGTAAATTTGTTTTTTACAAAAAATAAATGGTTAAAATTATAAAAAAACAGAGCAGTATGTTTCAGGTTGTAAAAATGAAGTTAACTGAAGAGTGCCAAAGATTGCAATTCCTCAAGTGTCCACTAGAGGCTGTCTCCACAGGTGAGTCAATCCCCAAAGGCTACTGAGGTCATGACCTGTTAGGATCATAGTTTACTAAATGAACATCATGACTCATATATAAACCTGATCCAGAACCACAGAGACTTCTTTGGACCTGAGTCTGTTTAAACGTGTTGATGGCGTCACATTTAGAATGAGCAGCATGTTTCAGTTTAACATGTGATATGTTGTCTAACTAACACAGCTCTAACTCATTGGGGTGTTTAAGCGTTGACCTGATGATGGCGCTAGAGACAAAGAGGATCACCAACATCAATATGACCACCTGCTACCTGCTAACAGGCTACATCACTGACCTGGTCTGAGTGAGATCAACATATAAACTCCTACATTAAATAACATGACGACCTGAGCAGATTATAAAAGTGTGTTTGTAGAAGTGACAGAGTCACGTCTTTGTTTATATCTGAGTCTCCTCTTTATCATCTGTGATGCAGTGACCTAGAGGAGCCACTAGAGGGAGTCAGAGTCCAGATGAACAGATTCTTTCTGTCCTGATGTTCCTCTCTGAGGTCCAGAAACAGGAACCTTTATTAAGAAATGATAAGTGTGTTAGAACGTAGAAGTGTGTCTCCTTCTCTCAGGACAATAACGTAGCTCAGTGACAGATCCTGTCTCTGGTCATGTTACAGATACTGTGTGTAAGTTACAGCTTATTTCATCCCTGCTATGTTGTCTCATTCCTCCTATCTAACTGTTTTGATCTTATGTTGCTGCTCAGGGAGATGCTTTGCTCTTATTCTGTGTTGCACAATAACATTAAAGACTTAAACTAAAAGTATGCTTCACAGACGTGTGCAAAGTCCTTCTCATAATTCATATTTAAAGAAACATATACCCCAAAAAAAGAGGAGGTAAGAATCTCCTGCAAAGAGGAACTACGTGCGTTTGGACCGGTGGACCCAGGGTCTAAATTTAGTTCAGGGGTAGATAATCTCCCCCTTAAAAAGCCCCTGCTAGGGGGGTAGTACTTTTCAAAGGTCCCGAGACTTTCGGGGGGCGGGGCCTGCAATGCTGAACGTGTCTGATTGGTAGATTAACCTCAGTGTTTTTATTCCTCCCTCCGTCCACAATAACATCACACACATCCAGGTCAACTTTTCTGTCCATTTCTTTTTGTCAAAACTTTTTTTTTTCCAATTTTTTTTGGTCACATTTTTTGTCAAATTTTCTTTTCAAAATGTTTTGGGTCAAAAAAAAATTTTTCCATTTTTTTTCCCCAATTTTTATCAATTTTTTTTTCAATTTTTTCCAAAAACCATTCACAGTCATTGTTTTTTTCCATCTGTGATTCTCTTGATTTCTCTTTCTTTCATTAGTTTTTATTTGTTCTATCTTGTTTGTATGTGTGTGTACTTTTCAAAAGAAGAAGCTGTGATTCTCTTGATTTAGCAGCTTGTAACAGTAGTCTTCTCTCAGCCCACCGTGAATGCGTCTCTCCTCCCGGTGTTCCGGTTTTAAAAAGTGACCCTGTAAACTGGAGACCTTCAGCTGAACGTGTCAGTGTTTGTGGAGTTTACACAGCTGTTGAAACACAGAGGGAGTTCCTGGGAATGCAAACTAGTTTAGTTTTTATTAAGATTTCAAAATATCCTCATCAGATATTTAATGATGGTCTAAAGACGTTTATGAGGGATGCATCCGGCTGAGAGTCTCCAGTTAACAGGGTCGCTGTTTAAACCAAAACACCGGGCGATCTCTGCGATCACGGCTTTTTGAGTTCAAAAGGATTTTGAACCCGTGTTTTTTTAGTCAAAATTTTATTTAGTCAAAAAAAATTGTCAGAATTTTTTTTGTCAAAATTTTTTTTGTCAAAATTTTTTTTGTCAAAATTTTTTTTGTCAAAATTTTTTTTGTCAAAATTTTTTTTGTCAAAAATTTTTTTTCAAAATTTTTTTTGGGTAAATATTTTTTTTTTCCAATATTAAAAAAAAAATTCAATTTTTTTTGTCAATTTAAAAAAAAAAAAAATCAATATATTTTTTCAAAAAATCTTTTGTCAAAAAAATTTTTGTCAAAAAATTTTTGTCAAAAAAATTTTTGTCAAAAAATTTTTTTTCATTTTTTTTTTTGTCAAAATGTTTTGGGTTTTTTTCAATTTTTTTCCAAAAACCATTCAGTCATTGTTTTTTCCATCTGTGATTCTCTTGATTTCTCTTTCTTTCATTAGTTTTGATTTGTTCTATCTTTTTTGTATGTGTGTGTACTTTTCAAAAGAAGAAGCTGTGATTCTCTTGATTTAGCAGCTTGTAACAGTAGTCTTCTCTCAGCCCACCGTGAATGCGTCTCTCCTCCCGGTGTTCCGGTTTTAAAAGTGACCCTGTAAACTGGAGACCTTCAGCTGAACGTATCAGTGTTTGTGTTGATTCATTCATTGCTTTTTCCATGTTTTTAACCACAGGTGCAAAATTTTTACTTTTTTTCATGTTTTTCTGCTTTTGGAGCAAAATTTCAAGTTTGAGGAAAATTTATTTTTTCGACAGGGTCAACTTTTTTGTCATTTTTTTTTTTTGGCAAATTCAATATTTTTCAAATAAACAATTTGTCATAAAAACAATTTGTCAAAAAAACAATTTGTAAAAAAAAAATTGTCAAAAAAAAAATTGTCAATTTTTTTTTTGTCAACATTTTTTTTTGTCTTTTTTTTTCTTTTCAATTTTCCAAAAACCTTACAGAGTCATTGTTTTTTCCATCTGTGATTCTCTTGATTTCTCTTTCTTTCATTAGTTTTTATGTGTTCTATCTTGTTTGTATGTGTGTGTACTTTTCAAAAGAAGAAGCTGTGATTCTCTTGATTCAGCAGCTTGTAACAGTAGTCTTCTCTCAGCCCACCGTGAATGCGTCTCTCCTCCCGGTGTTCCGGTTTTAAAAGTGACCCTGTAAACTGGAGACCTTCAGCTGAACGTGTCAGTGTTTGTGGAGTTTACACAGCTGTTGAAACACAGAGGGAGTTCCTGGGAATGCAAACTAGTTTAGTTTTTATTAAGATTTCAAAATATCCTCATCAGATATTTAATGATGGTCTAAAGACGTTAATGAGGGATGCATCCGGCTGAGAGTCTCCAGTTAACAGGGTCGCTGTTTAAACCAAAACACCGGCCGATCTCTGCGATCACGGCTTTTTGAGTTCAAAAGGATTTTAAAGCCGTGTTGAAACGTCTTTGCTACTCGCGCTTATCTCCTCTCACGTGTTGATTCAGTGAATCCATCTGTGAAAAATTTTCACTTTTTGAAAAAAAAAATTTTTGTCAAAATTTTCTTTTCAAATATTTATTTAAAAAAAAAGAAAATTTCATTTTTTTTTTGTCAAATTTTTTTTGTCAACATTTTTTTTGTCAACATTTTTTTTTTCAATTTTTTTTTCAATTTTTTTTTTTTTTTTTTATTTTTTGTCAAAATTTTTTAATTTTTTTTTTCCAAAAACCATTCACAGTCATGTTTTTTTATTCATCTGTGATGAATGGCATTCCTCTTTGTGTTACTGCCCTCTACTGGTCTGGTGGTGTAGTGCATTTACTTTTTATTTCCTCCATACGTCACTGGCCTGATTTACACAACCTACCCGGGACTTCAGCCCACGGTCGAAACGCAGACAACAATGGGGGACCAGGAACCTTTTAGTTCAGGGGAAAGTAGTTCTGGGGGCTAAAAGACCCCGGGACTCTTGGTTGAAATGCACCTTAAGCTGCAGTTCAGCCTCCCTCCACTAGCTGGAGCTGTAGCTCTGGTTAATGTCTGCTGCCGTAACACTCTGCAGCTCTACTACCTGGATGTAAAGGAGCACAGGTGATGATGTCATGGTTTATCAGTATGTTGATCTAGTAAATGGAGATAAAGTTGTATGTAGGCTGCGTCTGATATAACCACTCTACCAGAGACATGAGGACCTGAAGGAGGACTGTAGGGTGCTGGATATTTCAGTTTAAATTACAGAACATCTCTAATATTAAATAAAACATTCATCTGAGAGACAGGAAACCTTAAATTGAAATGATTAGTTGTGATGCACAGAATGTAAACAGATATATTAAGGATTTTACTTCCTCTCACAGAGTCCAGGTGCTGATCCAGGTACATGTCCCCTCACACCTGGACTCCTCAGACTCTGTCACAGCTGTCAATCAAACCTCTGCAGAGGGACGAGGACGCTGTGTTTCCTCACAGAGCTGGTGTCCCTGTTCACTTCAGCTCCACCTCTTTCTTAAAGGAAACACAGATTCTATGTCACTGAGTTGACCTCTGAGTCTGTCAGAGCTTACTGAAGTGGTAAACGTTAGTATGACTGATAATGACTTCATATATTTCAGAGTAATGTCTCCCTTGAAAAGACTTCCTCCCGACCAATCAGGAGGATGCACCGTGTGACTGACAGCTGTTTGATCCCGGTCCCAGTCCCAGCTCAGAGGATCCATCATCTGAGAGACACCAGCTGTCTGTCCTCATCAGAGACGAGTAACCTCATTAATGTCCTCAGATCTGCCTGCTGATCAGGTCTGTGTGAGGAGCTCTGCAGCCTCCTCTCTGAAGTCAGATCACATCTGAACTCATTAGACCAATCACAGAGAGGCTCTCATGCTGCTGACTGACAGGAGGCTCCACCTGCTGCAGGATAAACACCTTTATACAGGATGTGGTTTAAAAACATATTCAAACACTTCCTCTGAGAACTTTGTGGTCCCGTGAAGTCTCTGGGTTCTTCTGGGGTTTTGCTGGATCAGCATGTGTCCCGTGTGCTGAGTCATGCCTCAGAGTCAGGAGGTAAAGGTAATGAATATATCTAAAACAGTATAAAATCAGATGTTCCTGCACAGTGATGAAGAGCTGACACTCGTGTGTACTCCAGCTCGGCCCACGGTCCTCTGGAGCTCTCCTCCTGCGTGTGAGATTCAGTCAAACACCGGCCTCTGATGACATAACGGACTCTGCTGGTTCTGTTTCAGGCCTCTGTGGAAGTGACTCATGACCGGCTCGTATGAATCAAAGCAGATCGTTGACGGTGTTTCGTAACGCTCTTTATGTAAGGGGGGGGGGGTTAGTGTTTGAGGGTGGAAGTGGAGCCTCTGTACCTGCCCACTCCCACGTCAGCTCCACCCCACATCTGCTGCAGCAAACTCAAACTCCTGACTCTGATACCACACGCACCAGCTCCAGGATCCAGGATCCAGGATCCAGGTAGGACTCTCAGTTTCAACACTCACCTGTCCTTCTTACATGAAGACACTGGAAACATCATAACCCCCCTCAGAGAGCTCAGAAAAGTCCTGATCATAACCCCCTCAGAGAGCTCAGAAAAGTCCTGATCATAACCCCCCTCAGAGAGCTCAGAAAAGTCCTGATCATAACCCCCCTCAGAGAGCTCAGACAAGTCCTGATCATAACCCCCCTCAGAGAGCTCAGACAAGTCCTGATCATAACCCCCCTCAGAGAGCTCAGACAAGCTCAGACAAGTCCTGATCATAACCCCCCTCAGAGAGCTCAGTGAAGTCCTGATCATAACCCCCCTCAGAGAGCTCAGAAAAGTCCTGATCATAACCCCCCTCAGAGAGTTCAGTGAAGTCCTGATCATAACCCCCCTCAGAGAGCTCAGTGAAGTCCTGATCATAACCCCCCTCAGAGAGCTCAGTGAAGTCCTGATCATAACACCCCTCAGAGAGCTCAGTGAAGTCCTGATCATAACCCCCCTCAGAGAGCTCAGTGAAGTCCTGATCATAACCCCCCTCAGAGAGCTCAGTGAAGTCCTGATCAGGTACTGATCTCTGAAGGTGTTTTTCAACCGGAGGGACTTTACCTCTGAACTACGTGCGTTTGGACTGGTGGACCCAGGGTCTAGATTTAGTTCAGGGGTAGATAATCTCCCCCCTAAAAAGCCCCTGCAAGGGGGGTAGTACTTTTCAAAGGTCCTGGGACTTTCAGGGGGCGGGGCCTGCTGGCTGCAGGTTTCTGATTGGTCCTGCGTTAGTAGCGTTTTCATTGGACCCGCCATGTTTAATGGAAGTCGTGCAGTGTCGCACGAATGATGACGCTGGTCAGACCGCCGCCTTTAAACGTGTCATCTGTGTTACATCATGATGTCGTTTAACTACTGCCCCCCACAGGCCTGGAGGGGTATTACAACTACTTGTTTTTTTCCATAATATGCCATCGACCTGATGTAACCTTCCCGGGTCTTTGACCTTGCGGTCGAAACACAGACAACAATGGGGGGCACAGAACCTTTTAGTTCAGGGTAACGTAGTCCATGGGACTAGAAGACCCCAGAACTGAACCTGAAGCCTCTCTCATGCACTCCAGGAATTTAAGAGACATTTTCAGGAGTGCTGTCCCAGACACTTTCCAGAGTTGCTCGTTCCCACATTGGACCTGATGGAGCTGATGGAGCTGATGGAGCTGATGGACCTGATGGAGCCGATGGAGCTGATGGACCTGATGGAGCTGATGGACCTGATGGACCTGATGGACCTGATGGAGCTGATGGACCTGATGGACCATGATGGAGCTGATGGAGCTGATGGACCTGATGGAGCTGATGGAGCTGATGGAGCTGATGGACCTGATGGAGCGGATGGACCTGATGGATCTGATGGAGCTGATGGAGCTGATGGAGCTGATGGAGCTGATGGACCTGATGGAGCTGATGGAGCTGATGGAGCTGATGGACCTGATGGAGCTGATGGACCTGATGGATCTGATGGAGCTGATGGAGCTGATGGACCTGATGGACCTGATGGAGCTGATGGACCTGATGGACCATGATGGAGCTGATGGAGCTGATGGACCTGATGGAGCTGATGGAGCTGATGGAGCTGATGGACCTGATGGAGCTGATGGACCTGATGGATCTGATGGAGCTGATGGAGCTGATGGAGCTGATGGATCTGATGGATCTGATGGATCTGATGGAGCTGATGGAGCTGATGGAGCTGATGGACCTGATGGACCTGATGGACCTGATGGAGCCGATGGAGCTGATGGACCTGATGGAGCTGATGGACCTGATGGACCTGATGGACCTGATGGAGCTGATGGACCTGATGGACCATGATGGAGCTGATGGAGCTGATGGACCTGATGGAGCTGATGGACCTGATGGACCTGATGGACCTGATGGAGCTGATGGACCTGATGGACCATGATGGAGCTGATGGAGCTGATGGACCTGATGGAGCTGATGGAGCTGATGGAGCTGATGGAGCTGATGGAGCTGATGGAGCTGATGGAGCTGATGCATGTTGTTTGTGGTGGATGTTTCCTGTCGGTCTGGAGAACAGTGGAGGAGTTATAAAGAAACAAAGATGGCGGAGGCTGAGTGAGGCGGCCCCACTTCTTGTTGACCTTGAACGTTTGCATTTCATTGAATCTTTGAGTCTTCTCCCTGTGTGTGTGTGTGTGTGTGTGTGTGTGTGTGTGTGTGTGTTGTTCTCTTCCTGCTGTGACCCTGACACAGTTCCTCTCCCTGGCTCTGTGGCTCTGTTGATGTCTCTTCCTGCTGGTGGTTGTCTGCAGGTCAGCGTGTGTAATGCACTCTCTGAAGATGTAACAGCAGTGCATTATGTCTCTGTTTCACTGGGAGAGTAATGAGATTACAGTAACCTCCAGGCCGATTATTAGAGCCACTAACCAGCAGCAGAGAGGCCATCAGCTGAAAACAGGCGGTCTGATGTGATTATGGAACACGAGGCGCGGCGTGCTCTGGACGACATGTTTGATGTTTATGATGTATTGATGTAAACTCTGTTTGTTCAAACACACCAAACTTCACATCAACGCTCTGTCAGTGACTTTAGAACAACAAAGACTCATCAGACGATCAGACTGAGGATCAGAGATCAAATGT
>NC_048277.1:38891896-38908717 GCF_009762535.1 Notolabrus celidotus | reverse complement strand
GAAGAAGAAGAAGAACCTCTCACTCTTCACCTCCTCCTCCTCCTCCTCCTCCTCCTCCTCCTCCTCCTCTTCTTCATTTAACTCCTGAACTCTTCAAACTTCACAAAGCTTCATGAAACAGAGACAGAAAGGATGCAGCTCTCAGACAGACGGAGAGAGAGATGTTAAATACATCTTTAAACTCTCAGTGTGTTTCAGTCTGCAGCCCTCTGTGATATCATTAATGATGAAGAGTTATTTCAGCCTCTCATCCTGTCTTC
Organism: Notolabrus celidotus; assembly: GCF_009762535.1. Taxonomy (NCBI): domain Eukaryota; kingdom Metazoa; phylum Chordata; class Actinopteri; order Labriformes; family Labridae; genus Notolabrus; species Notolabrus celidotus. Next base: position 38,908,457 of record NC_048277.1, on the reverse strand, counting down.
ATGAAAACAAAGAGTTCCTCATGTTTGGATCTGAAACAGCAGGATCTTTATATTTCACTGTTTGAGTAATAAAGCTTCATATCTGAGTGTCTCCTCTGACTGTCTGTTATTAAATATTATATCTGGATGAAGATGAGGATGAAGAAGTCGCTCAGCACCGTCTCCCTGGATGAGTTTAACTTTTATAATCAGGTTTAAATGTGAAATAAAAACAGGTTTTAATCCAGAGATCAATCCTCCTCCTGAGTCTGAATCTGATCATGTGCAGTGAGACACAAACAGCATGACACACAGGAACCTTCTCTGTTCCTGTGGGTAAACTCCGCCCCCATTGAGGGGACTCTCAGCGGGGTAGAGACTAACCCTAACCATTAGTGATTAGTGACCATCATGAGTCATGATCAGAAGCTGCGGCTCTGAGAGTCCATGCTTTATAGTGGATCAGAAGAGCCGGCTCACATCCAGAGAGAGCCGGCTCCCAGTTAGTTCCTGTCCCTGCTTAGCTCTCTCAGTGCTCAGCTCCAGCTCTGCTCACAGCAGAACTTTGTTTTGATTGGTCAGCATGGCGGCCATGCGGCCAATCACATGTGAGGATATAGGATCCAGGTGATGGAGGGGAGGCTGTGTATCGTGGCTTCATCTGTTCCTTCAGAGAGGGTCAGGGTTAGGGTTCTTCTCAAAGACCGGGCAAATACTCACTGAGAGGAGAAACCGGATCAGACCATCCAAGCTGAGGACATTAATAAGGTTTGCTGCAGTTCAGTTCCGGTTCGGTTCCGGTTCGGTTCCGGTTCGGTTCCGGTTCGGTTCCGGTTCGGTTCTGGTTCGGTTCGGTTCGGTTCAGTTCTGGTTCGGTTCGGTTCGGTTCTGGTTCGGTTCGGTTCTGGTTCGGTTCTGGTTCGGTTCTGGGTCGGTTCTGGTTCGGTTCGGTTCTGGTTCGGTTCTGGTTCGGTTCTGGTTCGGTTCTGGTTCGGTTCGGTTCTGGTTCGGTTCTGGTTCGGTTCCGGTTCGGTTCGGTTCGGTTCTGGTTCGGGCCTGGTTCGGGCCTGGTTCGGTTCTGGTTCGGTTCTAGTTGAGTTTGGTTCTGGTTCTGGTTCTGTTTGGTTCTGGTTCTGTTTGATTCTGGTTCTGTTTGCATGAATTTAGTTCTGGTCCTAAAACTAACCCTAACCCTAACCCTAACCCCCATCCTAACCCTAGTCCTAACCCTAACCCTAACCCTAACCCTAACCCTAACCCTAGTCCTAACCCTAACCCTAACCCTAACCCTAACCCTAATCCTAACCCTTACCCTAACCCTAACCCTAATCCTACCCTAACCCTAACCCTAACCTTAGTCCTAACCCTAACCCTAACCCTAATCCTAACCCTAATCCTAACCCTAACCCTTACCCTAATCCTAACCCTAACCCTAACCCTAACCCTAGTCCTAACCCTAACCCTAACCCTAACCCTAGTCCTAACCCTAACCCTTACCCTAAACCTAACCCTAATCCTAACCCTAACCCTAACCCTAACCCTAGTCCTAACCCTAACCCTAACCCTAACCCTTACCCTAATCCTAACCCTAACCCTAACCCTAACCCTAGTCCTAACCCTAACCCTAACCCTAACCCTAGTCCTAACCCTAACCCTTACCCTAAACCTAACCCTAATCCTAACCCTAACCCTAACCCTAACCCTAGTCCTAACCCTAACCCTAACCCTAACCCTAGTCCTAACCCTAACCCTTACCCTAATCCTAATCCTAACCCTAACCCTAGTCCTAACCCTTACCCTAACCCTAACCCTAATCCTAACCCTAACCCTAACCCTAATCCTAACCCTAACCCTAACCCTAATCGTAACCCTAATCCTAACCCTAACCCTAACCCTAACCCTAATCCTAACCCTAACCCTAACCCTAGTCCTAACCCTAGTCCTAACCCTAACCCTAACCCTAGTCCTAATCCTAACCCTAACCCTAGTCCTAACCCTAACCCTAGTCCTAATCCTAACCCTAACCCTAGTCCTAACCCTAACCCTAACCCTAATCCTAACCCTAACCCTAACCCTAACCCTAACCCTAATCCTAACCCTAACCCTAGTCCGAACCCTAGTCCTAACCCTAACCCTAACCCTAGTCCTAATCCTAACCCTAACCCTAACCCTAATCGTAACCCTAATCCTAACCCTAACCCTAACCCTAACCCTAACCCTAATCCTAACCCTAACCCTAACCCTAACCCTTACCCTAATCCTAACCCTAACCCTAACCCTAACCCTAGTCCTAACCCTAACCCTAACCCTAACCCTAGTCCTAACCCTAACCCTTACCCTAAACCTAACCCTAATCCTAACCCTAACCCTAACCCTAACCCTAGTCCTAACCCTAACCCTAACCCTAACCCTAGTCCTAACCCTAACCCTTACCCTAACCCTAACCCTAGTCCTAATCCTAACCCTAACCCTAGTCCTAACCCTTACCCTAACCCTAACCCTAATCCTAACCCTAACCCTAACCCTAATCCTAACCCTAACCCTAACCCTAACCCTAACCCTAATCCTAACCCTAACCCTAACCCTAACCCTAACCCTAACCCTAATCCTAACCCTAACCCTAACCCTAGTCCTAACCCTAGTCCTAACCCTAACCCTAACCCTAGTCCTAATCCTAACCCTAACCCTAGTCCTAACCCTAACCCTAGTCCTAATCCTAACCCTAACCCTAGTCCTAACCCTAACCCTTACCCTAACCCTAACCCTAATCCTAACCCTAACCCTAACCCTAGTCCTAACCCTAACCCTAGTCCTAATCCTAACCCTAACCCTAGTCCTAACCCTAACCCTAGTCCTAACCCTAACCCTAACCCTAGTCCTAATCCTAACCCTAACCCTAGTCCTAACCCTAACCCTAGTCCTAATCCTAACCCTAACCCTAGTCCTAACCCTAACCCTTACCCTAACCCTAACCCTAATCCTAACCCTAACCCTAACCCTAGTCCTAACCCTAACCCTAACCCTAGTCCTAATCCTAACCCTAACCCTAGTCCTAACCCTAACCCTAGTCCTAATCCTAACCCTAACCCTAGTCCTAACCCTAACCCTTACCCTAACCCTAACCCTAATCCTAACCCTAACCCTAACCCTAGTCCTAATCCTAACCCTAACCCTAGTCCTAACCCTAACCCTTACCCTAACCCTAACCCTAACCCTAATCCTAATCCTAACCCTAACCCTAGTCCTAACCCTTACCCTAACCCTAACCCTAATCCTAACCCTAACCCTAACCCTAATCCTAACCCTAACCCTAACCCTAATCGTAACCCTAATCCTAACCCTAACCCTAACCCTAACCCTAACCCTAACCCTAATCCTAACCCTAGTCCTAACCCTAACCCTAGTCCTAATCCTAACCCTAACCCTAACCCTAATCCTAACCCTAATCCTAACCCTAACCCTAACCCTAACCCTAACCCTAACCCTAGTCCTAATCCTAACCCTAACCCTAGTCCTAACCCTTACCCTAACCCTAACCCTAATCCTAACCCTAACCCTAACCCTAATCCTAACCCTAACCCTAACCCTAATCGTAACCCTAATCCTAACCCTAACCCTAACCCTAACCCTAACCCTAACCCTAGTCCTAACCCTAGTCCTAACCCTAACCCTAACCCTAGTCCTAATCCTAACCCTAACCCTAGTCCTAACCCTAACCCTAGTCCTAATCCTAACCCTAACCCTAGTCCTAACCCTAACCCTTACCCTAACCCTAACCCTAATCCTAACCCTAACCCTAACCCTAGTCCTAACCCTAACCCTAGTCCTAATCCTAACCCTAACCCTAGTCCTAACCCTAACCCTTACCCTAATCCTAACCCAAGTCCTAATCCTAACCCTAACCCTAGTCCTAACCCTAACCCTAGTCCTAATCCTAACCCTAACCCTAGTCCTAACCCTTACCCTAACCCTAACCCTAATCCTAACCCTAACCCTAACCCTAATCCTAACCCTAACCCTAATCGTAACCCTAATCCTAACCCTAACCCTAACCCTAACCCTAACCCTAACCCTAACCCTAATCCTAACCCTAATCCTAACCCTAGTCCTAACCCTAATCCTAACCCTAATCCTAACCCTAACCCTAACCCTAATCCTAACCCTAATCCTAACCCTAACCCTAACCCTAACCCTAACCCTAATCCTAACCCTAATCCTAACCCTAACCCTAACCCTAGTCCTAACCCTAACCCTAGTCCTAATCCTAACCCTAACCCTAGTCCTAACCCTTACCCTAACCCTAACCCTAATCCTAACCCTAACCCTAACCCTAATCCTAACCCTAACCCTAACCCTAATCCTAACCCTAATCCTAACCCTAACCCTAACCCTAACCCTAACCCTAACCCTAACCCTAGTCCTAACCCTAACCCTAACCCTAGTCCTAACCCTAACCCTAGTCCTAACCCTAACCCTAGTCCTAACCCTAACCCTAGTCCTAACCCTAACCCTAGTCCTAATCCTAACCCTAACCCTAGTCCTAACCCTAACCCTTACCCTAATCCTAACCCTAACCCTAATCCTAACCCTAACCCTTACCCTAACCCTAACCCTAATCCTAACCCTAACCCTAACCCTAGTCCTAACCCTAACCCTAGTCCTAATCCTAACCCTAACCCTAGTCCTAACCCTAACCCTTACCCTATCCTAACCCTAACCCTAATCCTAACCCTAACCCTTACCCTAACCCTAACCCTAACCCTAGTCCTAACCTAACCCTAACCCTAGTCCTAACCCTAACCCTAGTCCTAACCCTAACCCTAGTCCTAACCCTAACCCTAGTCCTAATCCTAACCCTAACCCTAGTCCTAACCCTAACCCTAGTCCTAATCCTAACCCTAACCCTAGTCCTAACCCTAACCCTTACCCTAATCCTAACCCTAACCCTAATCCTAACCCTAACCCTTACCCTAACCCTAACCCTAATCCTAACCCTAACCCTAACCCTAGTCCTAACCCTAACCCTAGTCCTAATCCTAACCCTAACCCTAGTCCTAACCCTAACCCTTACCCTAATCCGAACCCTAACCCTAATCCTAACCCTAACCCTTACCCTAACCCTAACCCTAACCCTAGTCCTAATCCTAACCCTAACCCTAGTCCTAACCCTAACCCTAGTCCTAATCCTAACCCTAACCCTTACCCTAATCCTAACCCTAACCCTAATCCTAACCCTAACCCTTACCCTAACCCTAACCCTAATCCTAATCCTAACCCTAACCCTAGTCCTAACCCTAACCCTAACCCTAATCCTAACCCTACCCTAACCCTAGTCCTAACCCTAACCCTAGTCCTAATCCTAACCCTAACCCTAGTCCTAACCCTAACCCTTACCCTAATCCTAACCCTAACCCTAATCCTAACCCTAACCCTTACCCTAACCCTAACCCTAACCCTAGTCCTAACCCTAACCCTAACCCCTAACCCTAGTCCTAACCCTAATCCTAACCCTAGTCCTAATCCTAACCCTAACCCTAGTCCTAACCCTAATCCTAATCCTAACCCTAACCCTAACCCTAGTCCTAACCCTAATCCTAACCCTAGTCCTAATCCTAACCCTAACCCTAGTCCTAACCCTAACCCTAACCCTAACCCCACCCCCAATACTAAATTTGATATTAACTAATAATTTTAAATATAATAAACAAATATATAAATTAATTTGAGTTATGTCCATATATTAATAGTCTTTAAAAATAGCTTATAAATAATTAATGTATTTATTTCATTAATTCATTATAGTAATAGAAATTAAAAACAGTTGGCAACTATGGGGTTAACATTACTGGGTTAAAGCAAGTTGGTTAAATGCATAAAATAAACTTGTGGTACATTTGCCTTTTTAGAAAGGCCTATAAATTAAAAGGAAAGGGAGAGCCTTTCTCACTTTTGCTCTGGCCTTTTATAGGAGAACTGCTCCATTTTTGCCTGCATTCATTTTAGCACTTTATGCCCTGGCCTGAAGAAGACCCAAGGGGTCGAAACGTTGCGCGTGGGCATAAATTAATTTAGTTTTAGGGAATTTAATTTTGTTTAAAACTCTTGCAATTTAATTTTAATTGCATTATTTTATTTTGGATTTCATATTTTGATAAAAAGTTCAGAAAAACACTAAAAAAATTTAAAAAATAATAAAAAATATATTAAAAAATATAAAAATAACAAAAATGACAAAAAAATGATATAGTTTAAAAACGATAAAAGCGTCACCATGAGCTCGGCTCATGGTGAGTGGCAGGAAGTACGGTATGGGAAGAGGGGTGGTCGCCCCCAGTACCGTACTGACCACGATGACCGTAGACCACCACCATACCGGCCCCGGCCGACTTGGGGCGGGTGGGGTGGGGCACCTTGGGGGAAGGACCGTGCACCTCCTGCCCCCCGTTACGGGGGACAGGCTCGCTTCCCCTCACCTAACCCTAACCCTAGTCCTAACCCTAGTCCTAACCCTAGTCCTAACCCTAGTCCTAACACATTGATGAACATATTGATGTATTAAGGAACCCAGTGATGAAGCGATCAGGACTTCAGGTTCAGGTGAGATCTCTGGTCCTCCTCAGAGCTCAAACATGTCTCTAAATCTCCTCAGCTGTTAGCTTTGCTCACAGCGCCCCCTGCTGTCTCTCTGCACACAGCATCACTCTGTGTCCCTGTTTATAATAACCACAGACACAGAGAGTGACTTTAAATGAAGAGTACCTGCACAGACACTATCAACACAGAGAAATATATATAAAACATATATAAATACATATAAATATAAGTGATCTGAGAATATAAAACATTAAGCAGTGACATTAAACTGATCTAAATATAAATATTAGAGTTTGTTTGAGTTCAACATCAAATATCCTCTGAGTTTAAACCAGCAGCGTGTCAGAGAGGAGGTGTGAACACAGGCGCCGTGTGTGTGTGTGTGTGTGTGTGTGTGTGCGTGTGTGTGTGTGTGTGTGTGTGTGTGTGTGTAGCCTGCTGGAGCTCTGGCTGAAGCTGTGAGACAGATGGTGCCATTTGCTTGCAGTCAAACCTCCAGTGACCCTTCATGTTGAATATCACGCCGCAGGAAGCTGCTCCGCGTGTTTTACTGTGTGACATCCTGTTAGCATCGCCACCGCTAACCTTTGGGAACACAAGCAAACAGCCGCAGACACTCTGACACACAAACAAGACTGACTGACTGACTGACTGACTGACTGACTGACTGACTGACACACATTTGATCTGTTTAAAGGGTCATTCTGGTGTTTTCTGCCCGTCACACTGCAGACCACAGAGGGTGTGAATGTTTAACTCCTGCAAGGTCAACTAATGTTTGGGTCACTGAGCCTGTCAGGGACCAAAACAAGACCTGTTAGTGGACTCACTTTGATCCATTGAGGATGATGTTGCAGACGAGCTCTGCAGGAAAACAGCAGACTGACCCTTTAATGAGAAGAGTGTCGTGCACCTGTCAGTCATCAGAGTGTGAGAGATAAACTAACGTGTGTACGTTCACAAACTGAACACTGAATCTGTCATCTTTGAACTTCTGTGACCTCAAATCTGCTGAGGTGTAAACAGGCTCTTTGTTTGTTGTTTTGTTGTTGTTGTTTGTTTGTTTATAGACAGCCTTAGTCTGGAGTCTCGGGGGTCTGAGCTGGAGCAGCCTGGAGGAAGGGGGCCCCCTGCAGGCCGAGCCTCCCCACAGCAGCTGGCCCGGCCTCACGCTCCACCTGAGGCTGACAGATGCATGCTGGGAGCTCGGCGGCTCGGTGTGTTCAGGATCTCAGACTCCTGCAGGTCGGCCTGAACCGGAGCTGTCAACACCTCCGCCTGAGGCTGAGGAGCTGGATCCTTAAACCTGGACCCTGCAGGGGTCAGAGAGGACTCAGGTGCAGGACTGCTCACCTGAGGTTCAGTTATTGACTCTGAGCTGAAGTTCACACTGAGGAAGACGAGGATGAAGGAGCGGTGACACAAAATACATGCCTCATGTTTCTTTGGATACGTCTGTGTGAAGAGTAAAATAACATCTGAGGATTCATGTCACTGAGTTTATGAGGAAGGTGTGTGTGTGTGAATTTAAGTCCAGGATGAAATCATGGCTTAAATCAACCCAACCATGTCCTCATCACACTTGAATATAAAGACCTTCATAGTGTAGTGCTTTTAGCTATTTATATTTTATCATTGTGTTGGTAGTTTTGATGTAAATGTATCCCTGTTGTTTTATAGTAGTTGTGTATTATTGTGTAGCTGTTTAAATGATGTACTGTTTGTTTTTAACAGAGGCATGTCTCTGTCTCCTGCCAGGGACTACAGATGTCAATTAGCTGCTAGCTAACTCTGGTACAACTAAATGGCTGTACTCTGTCCCTGTTGAAGTAAACAAATTAATAAATAAATAAATAATTATTGAAAACAAAAATCAACATTTAAAAAATGTTTTTCACTCTTAATCGATGAATGTTTTTTTTTGCAGTGTTAGAAAACACAGAAAACATCATCTGAGTCACTGAATGAGTGTTAAATATAATAATGAATAATAATATATCATATTAGATAATAATAATAATAATAATAATAATAATAATAATAATAATAATAATAATAATAATAATAAATGATAAATAATAATAATAAAGATCTCAGTGGATAAAATGTGTGTTGTTGTTGTTTGGCCTCTGACGTCATCAGCCTGCGACGTTACGCCTCTCTGCCGCGAGTTTAAACATGGAGCCGAACATGGCGGAGGGTTCGTCCCTCACTGCGGCTCTGCTGAGCTCCTTACTCAGCCTGGGGGTCCCTCCGGACCTGGGGGTCCAGGTGACCGAGCTGTACCGGCTCCAGACGGCCCTGATGAGGAGGAGGAGGCTCCGGGAGATGATGGAGAGGGACCGGAGGAGGCGGCAGTACCTGCGGAGGAGGAGGGCGTTCCTGCTGTCCTCCCTGGCCGGGGTCCTGAGCCTCATCACGACCACCAGGAGACCCATCTGGGTCCTGAACCGGAGCCCCGGGCAGAACCTGTGGTCCGTAGCGGAGCAGTTCGACGACGAGGAGTGGAAGTCCCAGTTCCGGATCTCCAAAGCGACATTCGCCTTCCTAATCGAACAGCTTCGCCCGGACATCGAACGCGTCAGGACGAACTTCCGCGCGCCCATCGAGCCGCGCCGCCGCCTCGCGATCGCGCTGTGGTGGTTCTCCCGGTCCGGGGAGTACCGGGCCATCGCAGACCTGTTCGGGGTCGGCATCGCCACCGTGTGCCTCATAGTCCGGCAGGTCACCACGGCCATACTGGACCGGATGTACGAGACCTACGTGAGCCTCCCCTCCGGAGACCGGCTGGACGAGACCATACGGGCCTTCAAGGACCGGTGCTACCCCCAATGCGCCGGGGCCATCGGGGGGACCCACATCCCCATCGCGGCCCCCAGGGAGAACCCGGACGACTACTACAACCAGGGGGGGTGGCACTCTGTGATCCTGCAGGCTGTGGTGGACCACGAGCTGTGGTGAGCCAGTCTACACAGGTCCACACAGGTCTACACAGGTCCACACAGGTCTACACAGGTCTACACAGGTCCACAGAGTACTTTAGATCTGATTAGAGCAGGGGGTCCACGGGGGGACTGGGGGTTCACCTGGGGTCTGATCCATGCAGGGGGTGTGTACAGTATGCACACACACTAGTCTATGACACACACAAACACACACACACACAAACACACACACACACACACACACACACACACACACACACACACACACACACTCACTCTGCTGAGCTCTGCTCTCTGTTCATCACATTAACATGAAACATAAGACTAATACACGCCATCATCAGAGGTTAGACCAGGGACCTGTGGGACCAGGTCTGTGTGAGATGGTTCAGTAGTGAAGAGGATTCTTGTGTTCTAGTCCTGTGTGGTTTTTGGACTGGACCCTGCAGGCAGACTCTGGTCCGTCTCCTGTCCCGCTCTGAGTTTTAAATAAAGCTCTGTCCTGTGTTTCCTCCTCACAGCTTCACAGACGTGTACGCCGGCTGGCCCGGCAGCACCGGCATGGCCTCGGTTCTGTCCAGCTCAGACCTGTACCTGAAAGCAGAGGACCGGCCTGATGGGTACCTGTTCCCCAGAGAGGTGAGCGTGCAGGGGGCGTGTCCTCCGCCTCCTCAGTCTGCTGGTTATCAGCTGTCAGATTATAGCATGTGATCTGTGCACACAGACTGATATCACTGTGAGGGACTCAGGGTCAGAGGTCAGGTCTTACTTAGTCCTGCAGGAAGTGAGTCAGTTTAAATCCTGAGTTCAGATCCAACGTGGACTCTTTAAAACCCTCAGAGACTCAGACTGTGACTCTGCTGCAGACTACAGAAACCTGCAGGAGACTGGTGTGTGTGTGTGTGTGTGTGTGTGTGTGTGTGTGTGTGTGTGTGTGTGTGTGTGTGTGTGTGTGTGTGTGTGTGTACATGTGTGTGGTTAAAGCTGCGTCCTGTGTCCTGTTCCAGAAGTCCATCATGTCAGACGGCGTGGAGATCCCGGTGCACCTGATCGGGGACGAGTCATTCCCTCTGAAGCCGTGGTTGATGAAGGGTTACAGTCAGCACCATCAGCTGTCTGCAGAGCAGCGCCGCTTCACCTACACCCTGACCTCCGCCCGCTCCGTGGTGGACACCGCCTTCACCCGCCTGAAGGGGCGCTGGAGGTGTCTGCTGAAGAAGAGGGAGATCGACGTGTCCATGATGCCGCGCGTGGTGGCGGCGTGCTGCGTCCTCCACAACATGTGTGAACAGCTGGGAGACGCTTTCCTCCCCGAGTGGAACGCAGACATCAACCCCACCGCCATGAGCCTGAGGCAGCCGGACGCCGAGCCGTACCACGGGGACGAGTACAGCACCGCCGAGGTCATCAGAGACACCATCACATACAACCTGCTCACTATACTGCAGTACTGACCTTTATACTGCAGTACTGACCTTTGACCTCTATACTGCAGTACTGACCTTTATACTGCAGTACTGACCTTTATACTGCAGTATTGACCTTTGACCTCTATACTGCAGTACTGACCTTTATACTGCAGTACTGACCTTTATACTGCAGTACTGACCTTTATACTGCAGTACTGACCTTTTACCTTTATACTGCAGTACTGACCTTTGACCTTTATACTGCAGTACTGACCTGTATACTGCAGTACTGACCTTTATACTGCAGTACTGACCTTTATACTACAGTACTGACCCTAATACTGCAGCACTGACCTTTGATCTATATACTGCAGCACTGACCTTTGACCTTTATACTGCAGTACTGACCCTGATACTGCAGTACTGATCTTTGACCTGTATACTGCAGTACTGACCTTTGACCTTTATACTGCAGTACTGATCTTTGAGATTTATACTGCAGTACTGACCTTTGACCTTTATACTGCAGTACTGACCTTTATACTGCAGTACTGACCTTTATACTACAGTACTGACCCTAATACTGCAGCACTGACCTTTGACCTTTATACTGCAGTACTGACCCGGATACTGCAGTACTGATCTTTGACCTGTATACTGCAGTACTGATCTTTATACTGCAGTCCTGACCCTAATACTGCAGTACTGATCTCTATGTCTGTAGCTAGAGGACGTGCCTTAACAAACTGAGTACTGAAGACGTTGAACTTTGAAGCAGACTGAACTCCAGAGCGTCAGAGAGCTGACCCCCCCCCCCCCCCCCCCCTGCAGTGAATGAGCTCCTGTGCACACACACTTCAAACTATGCAAGACCTTATGTGACAGTTGGGATCAGTTCCACCCTCGTCTTCCTCCTCTGTTAATACGTCTAACAGACTCTGAGGGAGGATGACGTCCCTCCATCAGTACTCCTCCGTGTGTCACACGCTGCAGACGAGGCGTACCTGAACCTTCACAGCTCTCACAAGTCCTGGATTAGTTTCTGTTCTCCTGTCTTTAACCTTATTTAACTGTGTTTGTGTTTTATTATGAAGCAACATGCTGACACCTGTTGCTCTGTGAATAAAGATGTTCTTTATATTAAAGTATTTCTGAAGTCTTGACCCTGTTAGATGTCTCTTCTTTCTCTCTGCACCTTCACATCACCAGCTCCTGTTATTACAAGAAAACCAGCTTTGTTTTTATCTCAACGTCATTTAAATAAGTCAGGATCTGGAGCGTACAGCAGGACTTTAACTCATGATCACAGAAAATGGAGTCAGCTAAATGTGTGGATGCATGTCTGCCTCTGAGAGCCTCCGTATGTGCAGATAAGTAGCTTAACTGACCCCTACCTTATATTAACTCTATAACATGTAATAAAGGTTCATTAATGATATATATGAAGTGTTATATTAACTCTGTAACATGTAATAAAGGTTTATTAATGATATATATGAAGTGTTATATTAACTCTATAACCTGTAATAAAGGTTTATTAATGATATATATGAAGTCTTATATTAACTCTATAACATGTAATAAAGGTTTATTAATGATATATATGAAGTGTTATATTAACTCTATAACCTGTAATAAGTGTTTATTAATGATATATATGAAGTGTTATATTAACTCTATAACATGTAATAAAGGTTTATTAATGATATATATGAAGTGTTATATTAACTCTATAACCTGTAATAAGTGTTTATTAATGATATATAACAGACAGCAGCTTGTAGAAACTCTCATTATGATGTTTTAAAGTCTCTTCCTCCTCTCAGTCTGAACTCTCCGTCAAAACAACTCCAACAAACCGGAAGTAGTTTTATTTTGATGGACAGCTGACCCGCCCACTCACGCTCCTCTACGCACGTTTAGTGGGCGGGGCTAATTTACGCTGTTTGTGGTATTCTCTGAGCACGTTACGTACAGAAATGACGTCACCTCGCGGCGCTGCGCCCTCTCTCCGCTCTCTGCGCAGCCGCAGTGCGCAGCTGTCAGTCAAAGGACATTTAAATGGCCCCACTGTACAGCGCAGTTATAACGCAGAGTTATAACGCTGTTACAGCCTCACTCAGGCAGACAGCTCCTTAAAGGACTCTTTATTACACTCTTATAGAGCTCCTCTCTGCTCCTCACTCCTCCTTTCATCAGCTCAGGGTTTAAAGGAGGAGAAATGAGCGAAGAGGAGGACTTAGTGCAGAGAGCCCGAGCCGGACTGGAGGATCTGTGCCGAGCCCTGAACATGGACGAGGAGGCGAGCAGCGAGGCGTGGAGGAGCTGGGAGAACATCCGGAGGAACTTCACCTTAGAGGTAAACACCAAAAACACCAAAAACACCAAAACACCTCCATCTGTTTCTATTAGTGCTACTGTTAGCTTAGCATTCACTGTACTGTACAGCTAGCTGCTAGCTAACATGATGATAATCTGCTGTCAGAACTAACATGATAATAATCTGCTGTCAGAGTTAACATGATGATAATCTGCTGTCAGAGTTAACATGATAATAATCTGCTGTCAGAGTTAACATGATAATAATCTGCTGTCAGAGTTAACATGATGATAATCTGCTGTCAGAGTTAACATGATGATAATCTGCTGTCAGAGTTAACATGATAATAATCTGCTGTCAGAGTTAACATGATGATAATCTGCTGTCAGAGTTAACATGATGATAATCTGCTGTCAGAGTTAACATGATGATAATCTGCTGTCAGAGTTAACATGATGATAATCTGCTGTCAGAGTTAACATGATAATAATCTGCTGTCAGAGTTAACATGATAATAATCTGCTGTCAGAGTTAACATGATGATAATCTGCTGTCAGAGTTAACATGATGATAATCTGCTGTCAGAGTTAACATGATGATAATCTGCTGTCAGAGCTAACATGATAATAATCTGCTGTCAGAGCTAACATGATGATAATCTGCTGTCAGATCTAACAGACCCTCATCATCTCAAACCATCCTCACACACTGCCTCCCTCTCTCCTCCTCCCTCTCTCCCTCTCTCCTCTCCCCCCCCCTCCTGGTCTTCAGGGCAGTGAGCTGCACTGGTTGGCGTGCTCCCTGTACGTGGCCTGCAGGTCGTCCTCGGTGCCCACTGTGGGGAAAGGAACCGTGGAGGGGAACTACGTCTCTCTGACCAGGATCCTGCGCTGCTCAGAGATGAGGTAGGCCCATAATGCACCTGTGCCTTCACCTGCAGCTCTGACACGCTGCTGACGTGTTATTAAACCGTAGTGACAGACTCTGAGTGGCGTTGATGGAGCCTCCAGGTCTGACCGTAGAGCTGATGCAGAGTTCAAACTGAGGAACTCTGATAAACTATCAAGGTTTAAAGAATCAAGACTTCATGTTTGTTTGATTTATTCTGCAGATCAAAACTAAACTGACTGTGTTTTCTGACTCCAACACAAACATGAAGAGGAATATTAAACTGCAGCTCAAACAGAAAGTTAGAAAACTGAGGTTCTGGATTAAATGTAAGACTTTCACTGAGCTTCAGGAGAATGAACCCTGTCTTCTCTGTGTTCTCTGTGTTCTCTGTGTTCTCTGTGGTCTGTCTGTGTTCTCTGTGGTCTGTCTGTGTTCTCTGTGTTCTCTGTGTTCTCTGTGTTTTCTGTGTTCTCTGTGGTCCGTCTGTGTTCTCTGTGGTCTGTCTGTGTTCTCTGTGGTCTCTGTGGTCTGTCTGTGTTCTCTGTGGTCCGTCTGTGTTCTCTGTGGTCTGTCTGTGTTCTCTGTGGTCTCTGTGGTCCGTCTGTGTTCTCTGTGGTCTGTCTGTGTTCTCTGTGGTCTCTGTGGTCTGTCTGTGTTCTCTGTGGTCTGTCTGTGTTCTCTGTGGTCTGTCTGTGGTCTCTGTGGTCCGTCTGTGTTCTCTGTGTTCTCTGTGTTCTCTGTGTTCTCTGTGGTCTGTCTGTGGTCTCTGTGGTCTGTCTGTGTTCTCTGTGTTATCTGTGGTCTGTCTGTGTTCTCTGTGTTCTCTGTGGTCTGTCTGTGTTCTCTGTGTTCTCTGTGTTCTCTGTGGTCTCTGTGGTCTGTCTGTGTTCTCTGTGGTCCGTCTGTGGTCTCTGTGGTCCGTCTGTGGTCTCTGTGGTCCGTCTGTGGTCTCTGTGGTCTGTCTGTGTTCTCTGTGGTCCGTCTGTGGTCTCTGTGGTCTGTCTGTGTTCTCTGTGGTCCGTCTGTGGTCTCTGTGGTCTGTCTGTGTTCTCTGTGGTCTCTGTGGTCCGTCTGTGTTCTCTGTGGTCTGTCTGTGTTCTCTGTGGTCTGTCTGTGTTCTCTGTGGTCTGTCTGTGTTCTCTGTGGTCTGTCTGTGTTCTCTGTGGTCCGTCTGTGGTCTCTGTGGTCTGTCTGTGTTCTCTGTGGTCTGTCTGTGTTCTCTGTGGTCTGTCTGTGGTCTCTGTGGCCTGTCTGTGGTCTCTGTGGTCTGTCTGTGTTCTCTGTGGTCTGTCTGTGTTCTCTGTGGTCTGTCTGTGTTCTCTGTGGTCTGTCTGTGTTCTCTGTGGTCCGTCTGTGGTCTCTGTGGTCTGTCTGTGGTCTCTGTGGCCTGTCTGTGTTCTCTGTGGTCTGTCTGTGGTCTCTGTGGCCTGTCTGTGGTCTCTGTGGTCTGTCTGTGTTCTCTGTGGTCTGTCTGTGTTCTCTGTGGTCTGTCTGTGTTCTCTGTGGTCTGTCTGTGTTCTCTGTGGTCCGTCTGTGGTCTCTGTGGTCTGTCTGTGTTCTCTGTGGTCCGTCTGTGGTCTCTGTGGTCTGTCTGTGTTCTCTGTGGTCTGTCTGTGTTCTCTGTGGTCTGTCTGTGGTCTCTGTGGCCTGTCTGTGTTCTCTGTGGTCTGTCTGTGTTCTCTGTGGTCTGTCTGTGTTCTCTGTGGTCTGTCTGTGTTCTCTGTGGTCTGTCTGTGTTCTCTGTGGTCCGTCTGTGGTCTCTGTGGTCTGTCTGTGTTCTCTGTGGTCCGTCTGTGGTCTCTGTGGTCTGTCTGTGTTCTCTGTGGTCCGTCTGTGTTCTCTGTGGTCCGTCTGTGTTCTCTGTGTTCTCTGTGGTCTGTCTGTGTTCTCTGTGGTCCGTCTGTGGTCTCTGTGGTCCGTCTGGTCTCCCTGCAGCCTGATCGAGTTCTTCAATAAGATGAAGAAGTGGCAGGACATGGCCCGGCTGCCTCAGGATTTCTGTCAGAGCACCGAGAAGCTGGAGAGAAACTTCACCGTGTCCTCCGTGCTCTTTAAGAAGTACGTCCCCATCTTCAAAACCATCTTCAAGGCGCCGTCAGAGGAGCCGCCACGCGTCCACCGCAGCCGCAAGCAGAGGTGAGGAAGACAGGGATGAGGAGGAGGAGAGACGTGCAGACCTGACCTCTTTTAACAAACCCTTTATTTCATGTCCTCCAGACGTCATCCCTGCACCGTGACCGAGGTCTTCAACTTCTGCTGGGTTCTGTTTGTCCACGCTAAAGGTAAAGACTGACTCTGTGGACTCATCCAGAGTCTGCACCTTAGAGAGCTTCAGTTCAGAGAGGAGCAGAGGTCCAGGCGTGGGGGTGTCAGGGCTCTCAGGGAGGACTCTGTAGACCTGAAGATGTTTGGGCAGGTTCAGA
>NC_048277.1:38879396-38886896 GCF_009762535.1 Notolabrus celidotus | reverse complement strand
GCAAAATAGGGGTGTTACACGGACTAGAGGTCTCAACCAACACACCTTGATCCATAAGGGACTGAATTACACCTTCAATTCCTGCAATTGCTCTGTGAGGCAAATTGTATTGTCTTATATTTGGCAGCCTAGCATTAACTTTGAGTTTTACAATATGAGGCGGGGCAGATGTCACAAAACCCACATGATTTTTATGTTTTGCCCATAAAAGTGTGGGAACTTCAGATAGATGTGATGGGGGTCCATATGAAATTGGAGTGGGTGACTGTTGTTTCAAAAAAATACTCAGAGGCAAGTTCAGAGGTTCTGACAACTGCAGCATGTATAAATCATCCCTCAGGGTTGTTATGGTTTGGCTCTGAGCAGCTGATAGCGCCTGCCCCAGAGAGTGACTTTGTTTTACCATCTCACTCACATGTTTTAGTTCATACCCCATAGCAACAGCTACAGTGATATGCGGAGGAGCCTCTGTAATGTTAAACAATCTCTGTTGATTCTCAGTCAATTTAACTGTTAAAGCACACCCTTGCGGACCCACAATCAAAAATTGCTCACATGTCAGCTGATCTTCGGTGTTTACAAATGTTTCTGCAAATTGTTTATACTCCTCTGTTGGATTCACAGCAGCTACACAACAGCATTGCAGTACAGGCCTCATAACAGACATCAGGGAGGCACATGCAGGTGCTAATTTAGCAACCTTTTGTACATGTGAGACCTCAAACTTTTTAGCCAAGCTGAGACCTGGAAGGGTCCAGCAATACATACAACTGTTAGCAGACTGTAAACACTGAACTGCTTGGAAGGCTCTTTCATCAGGTATAGTCAAATAAAGCCCATCTGGAGTACAATGAATAGAAGCATGTAATTTGCACAACAAATCTCTCCCCATCAAATTTAATGGACAATTTTCAGAAATCAGAAAAGAATGTTGCACATCTGATCCTACCACAACAACATTAGCTTCGGTGGAAACTGGCTCTGCAATATGAGTGCCTGACACACCTACAGTGGTGATAAATTCTGATGTCGGGGTGCATATGTGCTCACTGGAGCGAACTGTTGAAATGGTGGCCCCACTATCTACCAAAAGCTCAATTTTAGTGCCATCAACTTCAATTGGCATGACTGGATCTTCAGAAGGACAAGTGGACAGTTTAATTTTTAGCGCTTGCGTTTTAGATTGTGGATCTGATTCTATCCCTCCATGGCCTCCCTAGGCGTTATTAGTGAACCCCCCTCCGTGTGGAGGAAAAGGACAAGGAGGAGGAGGAGGAGGAGGCGGAGGGGGAGGCAGTACGGCTGGATAGCTGCTCGGCCTCTGCCCGTACCGTGGATGCTGATAAGGGTACAGCTGTTGTGGGGAGTCAAAGTGCTTTGAAAATCTGCAATCCCGTGCCCAGTGACCCATTCTCCCACAGCTTCGGCATTTCCCAATTTTTTGTTGATTAAATCTTTTGCCAGGTCGTCTGTAATGCTGTCTGTCATCTGTTTGTATTTGACCATTACCGTTCTGCATACCGGCGTCTCTTTCGAGTGTTTCTTGCAGCATCTGTTTGGTACCCGTGGGGGACCTGGTTGTACAGAAAACTTGATTTCTATACATGCCCATCATCTGTGACACCATTTCCTTCCATGTTATTGTATTCCATGCGTCATATTTTAGTTTGTAAGCTGTGGCTATGTGTGGGTGCACATTTTGAAGGAAGGTTGAAATGGCGAGAAAGGCATTTTTCTCTCGGTCCACTCCTGCATTTTGGTCCCATTCCTTAGTATAGCGGCCTATGAACTCTGGAAGGGGCTCCTCAGTTTTTTGTATACAGTGAACTATTTGGGAAAAGTCACTTCGATTGCGCGCGCACTCTCTCACACCCTCCTTTGCCTCTGTTTCTAACCATACTTGCATAGGCCTTTCAGTAGGCCACTGACCATCTTCTGTTGATGGGAAAGAAAAAGCACCCTCACATATGTTCCATTCAGTATCGTATATTATGCTTAAAAGCTGCTGTACATCAGGTACTAGACAGTTGTGATATTGACAGGTGCGTTTTAACCAGATCAAAAAGCTGTCTGGGCAGGTGATGGGGTTAGGTGCGTTTACTTTTACGTCTCTGACTTCAGCTGGAGTCCAGACCTTGCAAATTGCTATTCGTCCCACCAAAATCTTTGGAGCATTAATCTTGGATGTGGATGTGGTCGGTTCATATCGTTCTGGTGGTTGTACCTCTGATCTGAGTCTGCTACCTCGGCTGTACTCATTGTCACTCAGGGCCTCCACTTCTAAATGTTTCTGTTTCTCTTTTTTCTTTCCCTGCTCACTTGAATCTGCTTCATTTCTGTTCTCGTTTGGTGCTTGTGGGAACAATTCTTTCTTTCTGCTCTGTGGACTAGCTCTCACTGTATAGTCTGTAGGTTCACCTTCGGGTGAGAAGCCTAGCCTGATCTTCTCCTCTACATGCAAAGCTGCTGCTATTTTAATTGCTTCATCTGTGTTTCGCCTAGCTTTCTCTCTTGCTTCACTGTCCTTTTTCTCTTGTTCTGTGTAGTACTTTGTAGCCTTTCTCCCTTCCCACTACACCCGCAGGTGTGTCTGGTGAAAACGTCTGTTCATTGTGTGCTTCTGAACCCAGTGTTTGCATTCTCGACTGAGTGGAATGGGTAGTAGCTGGTGCATTTCTATCTGTAGTTGGACTGCTTGTTTTCAACTCTGGTTTATGTGTGTGTCTGCTTTTATCTTTAGCTTTATCACTTTTGTTTTTGAGTTTGTGTTTATTCGCTGCTGTGGATTGATGATTCCCCATTTTGTGAGTAAACAGTTATCACGTATCACAAGAGCAACAGCAATCGGCAAAGCTGCACAGCAAAATGCTTTAAAACATAGCTTTCATCAGCACAATAGGAGCAAAACCAGCAAAACACACAGCAAACACTTAGAACATTTAATAAACACTTCAACTGCATTCAGAGTCTCTTCTGAAGTCATGGAAAGTTTTAATCATTTGATTTTGTTTTCAGTTGCTGTACTTTTATGTGGCTGGTTATGCTCGATCTACTTTCTCTCTCTCTTGGTTGACTTATGTAACTTAATGCACATAAGTAAGTAGTGTTGGGACTTATTATTTATTTAAATAGGAGGGATTTATACCAAAATTCAACCCCCTTTTTTGCTCTGAAGTCCGTAACTTTGCAGAGTCTTATTGTCCCGCCGAACACAGAATCACAACTGGTCTTGTCTTAACGAGATGAATCCTTTAATCATTCGATTCACCTCAGAACTTTTCCCAAGGGTTAAGACTCACAGATTGAATATTTTCTGTGTCGAGTCGCAGCCCGAAGCTGGCTCAGACCTCTTGACTACCCCCGCAGGGTGCCCGGTGCCCAACATCTAAAAATTTGTAGACTCCATTTTATTCCATAACGCCTTAACTTAAAAAAATCTACATACAGCAATTACCAATTCATCACTGTCACTATGTGTCAAGTTTTAGAACTCTAAATCCCAATTACAGTTTCTTTTAGATCTTGTCAGACTCAGACATGGTAAAGCAAATAAAAGTTTGCACTTACCAGTCTTTGTCGTTAAGATCCTGTTCGTGACGCCAATTTGTGATGGAATTCAGCAACAAACTGGACACTGGACACAGAAGACTCAGGAGACTCTGACGGCTTACGTTGAAATAGTTTATGTAGAACTTGATCAAGGAGAAATAACATAACAGTACACAGGCAGGAGAGTGCAGTGCAATGCCAAGTCAGTTCTGCCAGACAAAACCCTTGGCATGGTATTTATTCCCTCTGAAGACGACACTAAAGTTAGATAACCATGTTTGGACAATAGGAGCACAACAAGTAGGAAGAAGACCTGTGCTCTAGTTCTGGAGACAGTAAGTCGGCCATAACACACAGATAAAGACAGGAGCAGGGGGAGAGACCTTGACTACTACCCTGACACTATCTCGCCCGTCACAGACGACATAGGAAACAAGTTACTCTAAACATGACATTTAGACTGAAAGAATACAATAGTTAAACATTCTTAGATACATATATATAAGACTATGAAAATTCCACGACAATCACATCATTACATCATCACATCATCACATCATTACATCATCACATCATCACATCATTACATCATCACATCATTACATCATCACATCATCACATTATTACATCATTACATCATTACATCATTACATCATTACATCATTACATCATCACATCATTACATCATTACATCATTACATCATCACATCATTACATCATCACATCATCACATCATTACATCATCACATCATTACATCATCACATCATTACATCATCACATCATCACATCATCACATCATTACATCATCACATCATTACATCATCACATCATCACATTATTACATCATTACATCATTACATCATTACATCATTACATCATCACATCATCACATCATCACATCATTACATCATTACATCATCACATCATCACATCATTACATCATAACATCATCACATCATTACATCATCACATCATTACATTATTACATCATTACATCATTACATCATCACATCATTACATCATTACATCATTACATCATCACATCATCACATCATCACATCATTACATCATCACATCATCACATTATTACATCATTACATCATTACATCATTACATCATTACATCATCACATCATCACATCATCACATCATTACATCATAACATCATCACATCATTACATCATCACATCATCACATTATTACATCATTACATCATTACATCATTACATCATTACATCATTACATCATCACATCATCACATCATTACATCATCACATCATCACATCATCACATCATTACATCATTACATCATCACATCATTACATCATCACATCATTACATTATTACATCATTACATCATTACATCATCACATCATTACATCATTACATCATTACATCATCACATCATCACATCATCACATCATTACATCATCACATCATCACATTATTACATCATTACATCATTACATCATTACATCATTACATCATCACATCATCACATCATCACATCATTACATCATAACATCATCACATCATTACATCATCACATCATTACATTATTACATCATTACATCATTACATCATTACATCATCATATCATCACATCATCACATCCATCAGAGGGAGAGAGTTTCTGCTGAACCAGCTCTCAGTGTAACTTAACTGCCCCCTTGTCTCCCTTCCTTGTCTCCTCATCATCTCCTCCTGTGTCTCCTCTCCTTGACTCCTGTGTCTCTTCACTGGGTCTCCTCCTGCATCTCCTTTCCTCTCCTCCTGCATCTCCTCTCCTTGACTCCTGTGTCTCTTCACTGGGTCTCCTCCTGCATCTCCTTTCCTCTCCTCCTGTGTATCCTTTCCTCTCCTCCTGTGTCTCCTCTCCTTGACTCCTCTGTCTCTTCACTGGGTCTCCTCTTGCATCTCCTTTCCTCTCCTCCTGCGTCTCCTTTCCTCTCCTCCTGCATCTCCTTTCCTCTCCTCCTGTTTCTCCTTTCCTCTCCTCCTGTGTCTCCTCTCCTTGACTCCTCTGTCTCTTCACTGGGTCTCCTCCTGCATCTCCTTTCCTCTCCTCCTGCATCTCCTTTCCTCTCCTCCTGTGTCTCCTTTCCTCTCCTCCTGCATCTCCTTTCCTCTCCTCCTGCATCTCCTTTCCTCTCCTCCTGTGTCTCCTTTCCTCTCCTCCTGCATCTCCTTTCCTCTCCTCCTGCATCTCCTTTCCTCTCCTCCTGTGTCTCCTCTCCTCCTGTGTCTCCTTGTCTCCTTGTCTCCTCAGCCTGTCTCTCAGTCGGGTGTATGAGGAGCACATTCTGGCCACCGGCGGTCTGGATGAGAGGATTTTTACGGGTGAGGGTGCGAGCGAGGAGATCGGTACCCCGGGTCCCTGCCTGTGTGAGGAGAACCAGGACAGCGCCACCTACAGGCTCCACACCAGCCTCACAGTGAGGGATCAGATCTGTGTTTACCTGCTCCTGTTTGATTAGTCATGTCTGTATCACCGACCCCGAGTCTCTCCTCCCGTCAGGCCTCGGCCCTGAAGGTCTCCACCCCCCTGACGGGGAGGAAGTACGTCCAGGAGAACAGCCTGGCGTCTCCGGTGTCGTCGGCCATGAAGAGCGTGGGCCGCCTGCACACGCTGCTGTCAGGGACCAAACAGGGCCCCAGCACTAAGCTCTCAGAGACCCTCAGGTAGGTCTTTGGATCCGGACACACCTGCTGCTGAAACACCTCAGAACTTAGTGACAGCCAATCAGATCCTGCTTCATGTTATAACACCACAGACATAAACACACCTGGTCCAAAGACCCCCTCTCAGATCTGTAAGTGTAATGACACAATCTGTACCCCTACAGAAACTGTGCCAGAGACCCCAGTGATGTCATCAGTAAGCGTCTGAAGGACATGTTTGAGCTCTTCTGTCAGCACTTTGAGGACAGCGGGGTGGAGAACAGAGGGATGGGGAAAGGTACGGACACACAAACTCATCTTTATAAAACTCAGATTTCCCACTCAGGTCAGGTCTTTGAACGTCTCACTCCTTCACAGACATGGCAGTGAAGTACTTCCACCTGGCGGAGGCGCTCTACTACAGGATGCTGGAGTCCATCATAGAGAGAGAGAGGATGATCCTGGGAGACGCCGACCTCTCAGTGAGTGTTTCACCCTCAGGAGTCATCATCATGAACACGTTATTACAGCTAGCATAAACACAAGACTGGGACATCTCTCACAGCACAGTGTGTGTGTGTGTGTGTGTGTGTGTGTGTGTGTGTGTGTGTGTGTGTGTGTGTGTGTGTGTGTGTGTGTGTGTGTGTGTGTGTGTGTGTGTGTGTGTGTGTGTGTGTGTGTGTGTGTGTGCCTCAGTGTATCATGGAGCAGGACGTGTTTCATCGCTCTCTGCTCGTCTGCTGTCTGGAGATCGTCGTCTTCTCCTACAGACCTCCAGGAGATTTCCCCCACCTCATCCACGTCTTCCAGCTTCCTGCATATCACTTCTACAAGGTAACAAAACCACTCACTACACCTGCTGCCTATCACTTCTACAAGTTAACAAAACCACTCACTACACCTACAACCTATCACTTCTACAAGGTAACAAAACAATGTTTATGTGTGTGTGTGTGGTGTGTGTGTGTGTGTGTGTGTGTGTGTGTGTGTGTGTGTGTGTGTGTTTTGTGTGTGTGTGTGTGTGTGTGTGTGTGTGTGTGTGTGTGTGTGTGTGTGTGTGCAGGTGATCGAGGTGTTGGTGCGGTCCGAGCAGGGTCTCTTCAGGGAGGTGGTGAAGCACCTGAACCAGGTGGAGGAGCAGGTTCTGGAGAGCCTGGCCTGGACCAGCAAGTCCCCGCTGTGGGAGAGTCTACGAGGGGCCAAAGACAAGGTCCCCACCTGTCAGCAGGTATGAACACACACACATACACACACACACACACACACACACACACACACACACACACACAC
>NC_048277.1:38863044-38873044 GCF_009762535.1 Notolabrus celidotus | reverse complement strand
CTGTTTGTTATTACAGGGACAGAGGAGTCCGGTCAATGAGGGGGGGGTGGTCTGTAAACCGGATCAAAGTGAACTCAGGAGGATCTGATCTCAAACATTAGAGGAGTTTATGTAAGCTAGCTGAGCGTTAGCATGATGCACCTCTCATTAGATATGATAGAGACTGAGACAGACGGTCCCCCCTCCGTCACAGACCTGGTCCTGATCAGGTCCTGCTTTATAAAGAGGATCTGTCTCACAGGAACCTCCGAGTCCCCCTGTCACCCTGTCCGAGAATGGAAGCATTAGTGCTCCAGCTAACATTAGCTTCCTCAAGGCTTTTAATTCAGAGGGAGGCCTGCTGCTGCTAGTCTCTGCAGGACTGGAGCTGGTCTCTGCAGGACTGAAGCAGGAAGGGTTTCTCCAACAGGTAGGGCAGGTCTGAACATCACACCTGGGAACCTTTGAGACCAGGAAGTACAGGAGGAGGAGGAAGAGGAGGAGGAGGAGGAAGAGGAGGAACTGTGACCTTCACTGGTAGAGTCTGCAGCACACCTGAGCTCCACGGAGCTCCACCGGCTCACTGCCCGACATGTGTCCGCTCACAGAGCTCCACTGCCGGCTCTCTCCCTCCTCCACCTCCCCCTCTCTCCCTCTCTCCCTCCCCTCACTCTGTCACCTTCACTCTCTCCTGCTGCCTCATATTGTGTCTTCTGTGTGTGTGTGTCTCTCTCTGTGTGTGTGTGTGTGTGTGTTCTGTGTGTGTGTCTCTCTCTCTCTCTCTGTGTGTGTGTTGTTGTGTCTGGTGTGTGTCCTCCAACCTGAACTTGCTGAACCTGTCCTTGTCGGACTCGAACATGTCCCTCATGTTGAGGCTCCCTGCGTGGTCTCGGTACCACTGCTCCAGCTTCCGGTAGTTGGGGTCGTTGGTGAGCGCCATGATGGAGGAGGAGGTGTAGAGCTGGTCCTGGTCCCGGGGTGTCTCCTGCCTGTGAGGTGGTCTTGTCTGATCTGGTCCCTGCGCGGAGCTCTGGAGGATGAGGAGGCCGGATGGTGCTGATCCACAGCTGACAGGGGGGGGCGGAGGTGGTCACACCCAGCTGAGCCAATGAGAGCTGACTCCGCCCCTCCGTATTAACCCCGCCCACCACCCGCACACGTACTGAGCCTGCAGCCTGTAGGGGGGCAGATTAGTGCCCGGATACAGAGCTGCGGCTCAGTTATGTAAACAGACATGATTATGATGATGAGGCGGTCTATGGGGGCAGATTAGTGCCACATTAGACTGGTTCAGGGTTTAATCAGAGTGTGTGTGTGTGTGTGTGTGTGTGTGTGTGTGTGTGATGCAGAAGTGATTGCATAATAAAGGTTGGAGTCACTGTTTGTATTTATGGTGGCAAATTAGTGCCAGTAAAAAGGTCATCATCTAATAGAGGTGAGATTACCATATACTTAATAGAAATAAACACACCCCTAAACATGCATATGTAAACAAACTTCAACCCTCACTGCAGGAGACACACTCTAGTGGACGCTGGAGGAACTGCAGGAGACACACTCTAGTGGACTCTGGAGGAACTGCAGGAGACACACTCTAGTGGATGCTGGAGGAACTGCAGGAGACACACTCTAGTGGACTCTGGAGGAACTGCAGGAGACACTCTAGTGGACTCTGGAGGAACTGCAGGAGACACACTCTAGTGGACGCTGGAGGAACTGCAGGAGACACACTCTAGTGGACGCTGGAGGAACTGCAGGAGACACACTCTAGTGGACTCTGGAGGAACTGCAGGAGACACTCTAGTGGACTCTGGAGGAACTGCAGGAGACACACTCTAGTGGACTCTGGAGGAACTGCAGGAGACACACTCTAGTGGACTCTGGAGGAACTGCAGGAGACACACTCTAGTGGACTCTGGAGGAACTGCAGGAGACACACTCTAGTGGACTCTGAAGGAACTGCAGGAGACACTCTAGTGGACTCTGGAGGAACTGCAGGAGACACACTCTAGTGGACGCTGGAGGAACTGCAGGAGACACACTCTAGTGGACTCTGGAGGAACTGCAGGAGACACACTCTAGTGGACTCTGGAGGAACTGCAGGAGACACACTCTAGTGGACTCTGGAGGAACTGCAGGAGACACAGTCTAGTGGACTCTGGAGGAACTGCAGGAGACACACTCTAGTGGACTCTGGAGGAACTGCAGGAGACACACTCTAGTGGACTCTGGAGGAACTGCAGGAGACACACTCTAGTGGACTCTGGAGGAACTGCAGGAGACACACTCTAGTGGACGCTGGAGGAACTGCAGGAGACACACTCTAGTGGACTCTGGAGGAACTGCAGGAGACACTCTAGTGGACTCTGGAGGAACTGCAGGAGACACTCTAGTGGACTCTGGAGGAACTGCAGGAGACACACTAATGGACTCTGGAGGAACTGCAGGAGACACACTCTAGTGGACTCTGGAGGAACTGCAGGAGACACACTCTAGTGGACTCTGGAGGAACTGCAGGAGACACACTCTAGTGGACTCTGGAGGAACTGCAGGAGACACTCTAGTGGACTCTGGAGGAACTGCAGGAGACACACTCTAGTGGACGCTGGAGGAACTGCAGGAGACACACTCTAGTGGACTCTGGAGGAACTGCAGGAGACACTCTAGTGGACTCTGGAGGAACTGCAGGAGACACTAGTGGACTCTGGAGGAACTGCAGGAGACACACTCTAGTGGACTCTGGAGGAACTGCAGGAGACACTAGTGGACTCTGGAGGAACTGCAGGAGACACACTCTAGTGGACTCTGGAGGAACTGCAGGAGACACACTCTAGTGGACTCTGGAGGAACTGCAGGAGACACTCTAGTGGACTCTGGAGGAACTGCAGGAGACACACTCT
Source organism: Notolabrus celidotus (assembly GCF_009762535.1). Classification (NCBI taxonomy): domain Eukaryota; kingdom Metazoa; phylum Chordata; class Actinopteri; order Labriformes; family Labridae; genus Notolabrus; species Notolabrus celidotus. The sequence continues at coordinate 38,870,165 of NC_048277.1, read as the reverse complement.
AGTGGACTCTGGAGGAACTGCAGGAGACACACTAATGGACTCTGGAGGAACTGCAGGAGACACACTCTAGTGGACGCTGGAGGAACTGCAGGAGACACACTCTAGTGGACTCTGGAGGAACTGCAGGAGACACACTCTAGTGGACTCTGGAGGAACTGCAGGAGACACACTCTAGTGGACTCTGGAGGATCTGCAGGAGACACTCTAGTGGACTCTGGAGGAACTGCAGGAGACACACTCTAGTGGACTCTGGAGGAACTGCAGGAGACACTCTAGTGGACTGTGGAGGATCTGCAGGTTTTGTTTGGTGTTTCCTGCTTCACTTTAATAACAGGAGAAGGGAGACTTTATAAATGTATGAGGGCACCTTAGTGCCATAAACAAACATTACACAATAAAAACCTCTTTAAGTGACAGTCCTTCGTAGTGTTCCCTCCTCTCTGTAGTGATACTGTTTGTTTGTATGAGGGCAGATTAATGCCGATAACAGTCCTGTGGCACGGTTACGTAATAATCCTCGTTATCTCTAATGAGACTGCATGAGAGTATGGCGGCAAACAGTGCCACTTGGCTGCATTTTCACTAAGAACAGGAATAAAAGTGACACAAAGAGACCATCATGGTAATTTAAAGTATAGTGGACATAAGTTCATATTAAAGTATGGGGGCAGATAAGTGCCAGTGTTACCATTAAGGAGACTGAGTTCTCAGAGTCTCCTTAAAACAAAGCTTCATTAAGAACCTGTTCTGGGTGAAAACTCCTGTTATTGAGAGTTTCAGACCGGTCAGACTCCCCCTGTGTGGTCCTGCAGGTTCCGTTACAGTCTGATCAGATTAAAGGTTTAAAGCAGACTGAAGAGTCTGACCCCCTTCCCTCAGGCTGCAGGTCTTCAATCGAACATGAGACAGAAGAGACGGAGGCCGACGGGCTAATGAACAACAGTTTTATTATTTGCTCTTAATAAAAACCCCAGTCCACTGAGGTCCACAGAGGAGGACGCCATGCTGGACTCAAAGACGAACATGTGGCTGTGACTCCGGAGGGTTCCTAAAGGAAGTCAGAAGCAAAAAGCAAAACCCCGCCCCCCCACCTTTCCACCATCACTCCTTCACTTATTGCATCAACAACCTTTAGCAACAACATCGGTCTGCGCCCAACGGAGAGGCGCCCGGCTAACGAGCGTGTAGTGTGCTTAACGGACAACATCAGAGGGACCCTGACAGGAGGAACTAAAGGACTTAAATAACCAGGCACAGAACCCCCCTGAACCCCTGAACCCCGCACTCACAGAACGTCTCCTATCAGAAACTGCTCTCATGGCTCGGCGGTTCTCCTCCTCAAAAGGAACCTGGATCTGCCTCAGGAGCTGCTGGTCCACCTCGCATCAGTCTGTTGGTCTCTCTGGTGTTTAAATGCTCAGAAACTGAAACCCTCATCCAGGACCTGTTCTAGCAGCAGCTCCTGAGCGCTCGGAGGAGAAATGACTATTAATAATGATAAAGTTACAGTCTTTACAGAGAGAGTGCAGCAGCTACCTGTGACAGAGACGGTCTGAGTCTACAGGATCCTCTCTGTGACAAGAGAGGGTCTGAGTCTGCAGGATCCTCTCTGTGACAGAAAGAGGGTCTGAGTCTGCAGGATCCTCTCTGTGACAGAGAGAAGGTCTGAGTCTGCAGGATCCTCTCTGTGACAGAGACGGTCTGAGTCTGCAGGATCCTCTCTGTGACAGAGACGCCCTGAAAACCAGCTTCCTGGTTGAGACTCTGTGATGAAGAGAAACTGATGAAGACTCGTCTGAGGAGTTGAGAAACAACGAACACAGAGAGAGATGTTTCCAAGAAAACAAAGGAACGTGGACGCCCGGAGAGAAATCTGAAGAGTCTGAGAGCTGCAGGTTCAGACCATTCATCCAGATTTAAAAACTCTGATCGGTGCACGTTAACACCAGCAGCATGAGACAGCAGCGCCTCCATGTTTCACTCTGCTTCTCCACAGTCTGATTCTACGTCTCCAGAGGAACCATCAGGTTCAGCTCCAGAGGAACCATCAGGTTCAGCTCCAGAGGAACCATCAGGTTCAGCTCCAGAGGAACCATCAGGGTTCAGCTCCTGAGGAACCATCAGGTTCAGCTCCAGAGGAACCATCAGGTTCAGCTCCAGAGGAACCATCAGGTTCAGCTCCAGAGGAACCATCAGGTTCAGCTCCAGAGGAACCATCAGGTTCAGCTCCAGAGGAACCATCAGGTTCAGCTCCAGAGGAACCATCAGGTTCAGCTCCAGAGGAACCATCAGGTTCAGCTCCAGAGGAACCATCAGGGTTCAGCTCCAGAGGAACCATCAGGTTCAGCTCCTGAGGAACCATCAGGTTCAGCTCCTGAGGAACCATCAGGTTCAGCTCCAGAGGAACCATCAGGTTCAGCTCCAGAGGAACCATCAGGTTCAGCTCCTGAGGAACAATCAGGTTCAGCTCCTGAGGAACCATCAGGTTCAGCTCCTGAGGAACCATCAGGTTCAGCTCCTGAGGAACCATCAGGTTCAGCTCCAGAGGAACCATCAGGTTCAGCTCCTGAGGAACCATCAGGTTCAGCTCCTGAGGACGCTGAACCTCAGACGCTCTGACCCGTGAGAGGAGCTGAACACGCCTCAGGACACAGGTTTTAAATTCAGCTCATCAAAGTGTGACTCAGCGAGTTTTAAGTCCTTCAAACGTGTCAGGAGGAGACGAGTCAGAGCTGATCCTTCATAACGTCTAAAAGAGTCTGAACGATGCTACACGCCGCCAGCTAGCTCAGGCTTTTACTTTGTATTTCTGTGACATCACTTCCTGTAGCTGCAGTGCTTCGGGGCAGAGTGAGCGGCTTTGGGTCAGAGGTTTCTCTAACGGGTGAGAATTTAAACGTAAAGGAACGCGTGCAGTGTGGAGGAGAACACGAGGGGGGGAGAGAGAGAGGGGGAGCATCTTTAAGACTTCAACAAATCAGAGAAAGAAAAGATGAATGAATGTTTGGATGTTTCCTTCAGGAGATTTTTAAACGTAAGTCTTCTGTACGAGTGGCGGGTGAGTTCATCCTGCAGCAGGTGAGTTCATCCTGCAGCAGGTGAGTTCACCCTGCAGCAGGTGAGTTCACCCTGCAGCAGGTGAGTTCACCCTGCAGCAGGTGAGTTCATCCTGCAGCAGGTGAGTTCACCCTGCAGCAGGTGAGTTCACCCTGCAGCAGGTGAGTTCACCCTGCAGCAGGTGAGTTCATCCTGCAGCAGGTGAGTTCACCCTGCAGCAGGTGAGTTCACCCTGCAGCAGGTGAGTTCACCCTGCAGCAGGTGAGTTCATCCTTCAGCAGGTGAGTTCATCCTGCAGCAGGTGAGTTCACCCTGCAGCAGGTGAGTTCATCCTGCAGCAGGTGAGTTCATCCTGCAGCAGGTGAGTTCATCCTGCAGGTGAGTTCACCCTGCAGCAGGTGAGTTCATCCTGCAGGTGAGTTCACCCTACAGCAGGTGAGTTCATCCTGCAGCAGGTGAGTTCACCCTGCAGCAGGTGAGTTCACCCTGCAGCAGGTGAGTTCACCCTGCAGCAGGTGAGTTCACCCTGTAGCAGGTGAGTTCACCCTGCAGCAGGTGAGTTCATCCTGCAGCAGGTGAGTTCACCCTGCAGCGGGTGAGTTCACCCTGCAGCAGGTGAGTTCATCCTGCAGCAGGTGAGTTCACCCTGCAGCAGGTGAGTTCACCCTGCAGCAGGTGAGTTCACCCTGCAGCGGGTGAGTTCATCCTGCTGCAGGTGAGTTCATCCTGCAGCAGGTGAGTTCACCCTGCAGCAGGTGAGTTCACCCTGCAGCAGGTGAGTTCACCCTGCAGCAGGTGAGTTCACTCTGCAGCAGGTGAGTTCATCCTGCAGCAGGTGAGTTCATCCTGCAGCAGGTGAGTTCACCCTGCAGGTGAGTTCATCCTGCAGCAGGTGAGTTCACCCTGCAGCAGGTGAACAGGCTGTGACGTCTGTAATTTAACCCTTGATGGACCAAAGTGTCTGCAGGAGTTGTTGGTCTTAGTTTTAGTTTAGAGTTGGACGCTGCTCCCTGCTGGACGTCACTGGAACTACACACCTGTGTGCTCAGTGCTCAGTGAGGAGGTTTGTTTTGAATCAGGGTGACTTTAGATCACAGTCCTGGTGGTCGGTCAGCCTCTAACGGTCTGAGCGTTACGTGGTTTTTGAGGTTTCACGTGTGGACGTCACGACACTGAAGGTTCAAGGAGCTCTGAGCTGACGGAGGAGACGTGATGGAGGATCTATGTAGAGTAGAAAAATACAGGTTAGAAAGGCGAGGCCGGGTGGAGTAGTCTGGAGCCGGAGGATTACGTGTCCCCGAGTAAAGCTATGTGGCGAGGCGAACAGGATATGATGACACAGGTTCAGGGAGGATCAGAACTGAAACATGACGTGAACACTTTATTATTATTCTTATTATTATTGTTATTATTCTTCAGCTGGAACTGATTCTGAAGAGGACGATGCTTCTCTGATGCACCGCGTCGCTGTGTTCCAGCAGTCTACCCCAGTGCTGGTGACAAATATACAACTAGTAGACAATCTTCATTATTTTAGTCAACAAAATAGAAACCCAAACTATCTGTTTCCCAACGAGTGAAGAAGAAGAAGAAGAAGAAGAAGATCCACCGGGAGCAGGATCTTCCTCCCTCGCAGACTACGCCGCCACTTTGTTGTCCTTCTGGAAGAAACGCACAAACAGAGGGATCCAGTTAACAGGTGGACTTCCTGTTAACGGACAATTCTTCACAATAAAAGTCCTCATTATGTTCCCAGAGAGCCTTTATTTTCTAGGTGTGAACATTCATTCATAGACCTGATCCCACAGTGATCCCTGAATCCCCTCCTCCGTCAGACTCTCACCCTGTATGCTGAGAGATCGGCGAACTCGCGTCCTGCCTGGTTTCCTCTGTATCCTCCCCTGAAGCCGCCGCCCCCTTGTGGCGGCCCGAAGGACCCTCGGCTGGCTGACCGACCTCGACCTCCACGGAAGCCCATCCCGCCTCGTCCACGGTAACCGCCGCGTCCCCTGCCCTGACGCAGAGGGAGGCCGAACGTCTCTGCGTTCATCCTCCTCTCCTCCGCCCAGGTCTGCCTCCGCTCCCTGCAGAGAGACAAGAGGTGTCATCAACAGTCTCAGCTTCACTGTAAGCTCTTCCTGTTTGTTCATGTGAGCGGTGTGATCCTGACCTCGGGAACACGGAGCCTCCAGACTTCTCGTTGGCTTTCCTGCAGAGGAGACAGAAACAGAGGTTACAGGTCTTCAGAGCGGACTGTCTCCTCACAGAGGGAAGGTCTCCTCACAGAGAGAAGGTCTCCTGACAGAGAGAAGGTCTCCTGACAGAGAGAAGGTCTCCTCACAGAGAGAAGGTCTCCTCACAGAGGGAAGGTCTCCTGACAGAGAGAAGGTCTCCTCACAGAGAGAAGGTCTCCTCAAAGAGTGGACTGTCTCCTCACAGAGAGAAGGTCTCCTCACAGAGAGAAGGTCTCCTCACAGAGGGAAGGTCTCCTCACAGAGGGAAGGTCTCCTCACAGAGAGAAGGTCTCCTCACAGAGGGAAGGTCTCCTCACAGAGAGAAGGTCTCCTCACAGAGAGAAGGTCTCCTCACAGAGAGGAGGTCTCCTCACAGAGAGGAGGTCTCCTCACAGAGGGAAGGTCTCCTCACAGAGAGGAGGTCTCCTCACAGAGGGAAGGTCTCCTCACAGAGAGGAGGTCTCCTCACAGAGAGAAGGTCTCCTCACAGAGAGGAGGTCTCCTCACAGAGAGGAGGTCTCCTCACAGAGGGAAGGTCTCCTCACAGAGGGAAGGTCTCCTGACAGAGAGAAGGTCTCCTCACAGAGAGAAGGTCTCCTCACAGAGAGAAGGTCTCCTCAAAGAGGGAATGTCTCCTCACAGAGAGAAGGTCTCCTCACAGAGAGAAGGTCTCCTCACAGAGAGAAGGTCTCCTCACAGAGAGAAGGTCTCCTCACAGAGAGGAGGTCTCCTCACAGAGAGAAGGTCTCCTCACAGAGAGAAGGTCTCCTCAAAGAGAGGAGGTCTCCTCACAGAGAGAAGGTCTCCTCACAGAGAGAAGGTCTCCTCACAGAGAGAAGGTCTCCTCACAGAGAGAAGGACTCCTCACAGAGAGAAGGTCTCCTCACAGAGAGAAGGTCTCCTCACAGAGAGAAGGTCTCCTCACAGAGAGAAGGTCTCCTCAGAGAAAAGGTCTCCCAACAGAGAGAAGGTCTCCTCACAGAGAGAAGGTCTCTTCAAAGAGGGAATGTCTCCTCAAAGAGGGAAGGTCTCCTCACAGAGAGAAGGTCTCCTCACAGAGGGAAGGTCTCCTCACAGAGGGAAGGTCTCCTCTGGGGTCAGCTCCGGACTCATACCTGGTGTCGTCACAGGAGATGTTGTCGAAGAAGGACTTGGACTTGTCGTAGTAGCAGTTGGGTCCTAGCGGGTCTCCTTCCTCCTCAGCGTTGCCCTCACTGTTCTGAGTCTCCACGCCTGAGTCCCCTTTGTCCTCCCCGTTCACCGCTTTCTCCGGCTTCTCCGTCTTCTCGTCTGAGGAGAGGAAGAAACGTGAGACACACTGGAGGACACCGGGCTGAGGATAAACGTCCTCCTGTCTTTAAAGGTCTCTCTGATACCTTTGAGCTTCAGCTTGCTCTGAAACTCCCGGTCGATCTCCTCCTTGTTGAACTGGGCGTTGGCGCTCTCGAAGTCAAAGTCCTTCTCAAACTTCATGGGTCCGTCTCGGCGGACGTTGAAGCGTCCCCGGCCGCGGTGTCCTCCTCCCCGTCCACGCCGGTTGGCCGGTGCTCCTGGAGCCCCTGGAGGACAGAAAGGACAGCGGCTGTTACACTCAGAGAGCGTTCCACAGCGAGGACAGACACACACACACACACACGTCACATGGAAACACATGAGGTAGAAACCAAAGCACGTCCACGATGACAGAAGAGTCTTCACGATGGGTTAGCAAAGAGCCCAAAACAAAACGCCACACGTTAGCTGCAGAAATCAAACATGGAGGAAATGCAGGAGGTCATTCGGGTTGGTCGGAGTCGTCGTGGCTCAGCTGCATTGACATGAGACGCATGT
>NC_048277.1:38851675-38862544 GCF_009762535.1 Notolabrus celidotus | reverse complement strand
TCCTTTAAGAGGCTGCATCAGCCAATCAGCACAGGGCAGGACTCTCAGGCTGTTCATCAGAGATCCAACCATCCCATAATGAGCAAACACACCTCACCTCGCTGTCTGTGTTATTTCACTTCATGAAGCCGCCCCTCCTCAGGCTCAGGGGGTCAAAGGTCAAAGGTCAAAGGTCCCAACCAACAGGTCTGAGTTTGATCTGTGATATAAACTTTATATTTATATTAGTCTGAGGAAACAGGAAGTCCTGTCTGCTGAACGACCTTTAACCCCCTGAGCTCTGACTGACGGGACTCGGTCTCCACCAACACATGAGGCCCAGAAACAGGGACCATGTGGACCTGAGGAAACCTGCTGCTGCTGGGATCTGTGTCTCAGGATATCTGGTCTCTGTGTATCTGGTCTGAGCCGTCTCTGTGCTTGGTGCTGGTCTCTGTGTATCTGGTCTCTGTGTATCTGGTCTCTGTGTATCTGGTCTCTCTTCTTCATGGTGTTCTTCACGTTTCTCAGAAGGCCATCACGGTGGCCCCCGGCGGAGCCGCGGTGTCGGTGAACATGGCCACCCCTCAGAAGACCCAGACCGTCATCACAGCGGGGGGGACGCCTGTGGCGAAACCTGCCGGTGTCCCAACCACCCCTCTGACCAGCACGCCGCCCACCACCCCCACCACGCCCGCCAACAGAGTCACGGTGGTGTCGCAGGTCAGGATACATTTACAGAAGCTACCAAACGACAAGCTAACATAGAAACTAAACACAGACTCATTTTATTTTGACATCTCAAACAGGAAATGCAAGAAAACGTAAAGAAATGCAAGAACTTCCTCGCCACGCTCATCAAGCTGGCGTCTCACAACTCCCCGTCCCCAGAAACCTCCAAGAATGTGAAGGCCCTGGTTCAGGACCTGCTGGTGAGCCACTTCTTTCATTCACTATCTGCTGGGTTTATTAAAGGAGTAAACAAGGTTTATTTATTCTAGGTTTATACCTGATTTATTCTGGGGTTCAGAATTTAAGCTGGGTTTATTCAGAATTTATTTTGGGATCATGCTGGGTTTATTTTAAGTTCCTTTTTTAAGTCAGGGTTTATTGTGTATTTGTTGTGTATTTGTTGTGTCTTTATTCTGGCTGTATCAGTATTTAGTGTAACTGTTCTCTCTGTGTGCAGGATGCAAAGATTGAGCCTGAGGAGTTCACCACTCGGCTACAGGCTGAGCTCAAGTCCTCCCCACAGCCCTACCTCATCCCCTTCCTCAAGGTACGCTCTCCAAACACTGACTGTTCAACAACAACAACAACAACAACATCAACAACATCAACAACAACAACAACAACATTAACAACATCAACAACAACAACAACATTAACAACATCTGTCCTCAGCGTCTCAGCGTGTCTCAGTGTGTGTGATGTTTATTGCGGCACGTCTTCCTCACCTCCACCTGTCGATGTTGTCCTCCACAGAAAAGTCTCCCCGCCCTCCGTCAGTCTCTGCTCAGCAGTCAGCAGTCTCTGGTGACCCCCAGCACCTCAACGCCTCCCGTCGCTGCGCCCGGCTCCGTCACCACCACCGCCATCAGACCACGCCTCCCCATCAGCCCCGCCGGCAACACGGTCAGACTGAACCCTCCGCTCAACACTATGGTAAGAGTCGGTCGGCGCGGTGAACACCTTCACTGAACTGAAGCACTGAGTGTAACCCTGAGTGTGTGTGTGTGTGTGTGTGTGTGTGTGTGTGTGTGTGTGTGTGTGTGTGTGTGTGTGTGTGTGTGTGTGTGTGTGTGTGTGTGTGTGTGTGTGTGTGTGTGTGTGTGTGTGTGTACCTGCAGGCTGTAAACAGAGCAGGAATTCAGACCGTTCAGACACGCTCACCTGTCGTCTTCAGTCAGAACATCAGACCTCAAGGTGAGTCCAGCAGAGTCCAGCTCTCTCTTAAGGTCACCATCAGGGACCTCAGGTCTCAGCTGTTACCCTCTCTCTGCAGGAACTCTTCTAAGAGGACCCACGACCATCATCGGCAAGAGTCCGGTTCACCTGGCAGCTCAGGCCAATCAGAAGAAGCTGAGTGACCCTGGGGGCGGGACTTTCAGGTGTGTGTGTGTGTCAGGATGATTTCATATAAATAAATCAGCTGCTGTTCATAGGTCTGCCAGCAGGGGGCGCAGCTGCACACAGAGCATCTGCTGTTCATATGTCGGCCAGCAGGGGGCAGCAGCTGCACACAGAGCAGCTGCTGTTCATAGGTCGGCCAGCAGGGGGCGCAGCTGCACACAGAGCAGCTGCTGTTCATAGGTCGGCCAGCAGGGGGCAGCAGCTGCACACAGAGCAGCTGCTGTTCATAGGTCGGCCAGCAGGGGGCAGCAGCTGCACACAGAGCAGCTGCTGTTCATAGGTCGGCCAGCAGGGGGCAGCAGCTGCACACAGAGCAGCTGCTGTTCATAGGTCGGCCAGCAGGGGGCAGCAGCTGCACACAGAGCAGCTGCTGTTCATAGGTCGGCCAGCAGGGGGCAGCAGCTGCACACAGAGCAGCTCAGAGCTGATGGATCTGATCTGGTGTTGAACTCTGACCAGGAGTCACTAAAGTCCTGAATCCTCATGTTTTTATTTACACCTCAGAGACGACGATGACATCAACGATGTGGCGTCCATGGCGGGCGTCAACCTGAACGAAGAAAACGCCCGTATCCTAGCGACCAGCTCAGAGCTAGTGGGGACGAAGATCCGGTCCTGCAAAGACGAGGCCTTCCTGCCCACCGGCCTGCTGCACCGCCGCATCCTGGACACAGGTACGCTCACTTACCCTCACCTGTCACTGCACAGAGAGCAGGGATGGGAGGAGCTTAGAGAGCTGAGTCACATCCATCAATCAATCAATCAATCCATCAATCAATCAATCAATCAATCAATCAATCAATCAGCTCTTATCTATAGAACTACAGATCCAGACAAAGGTTACCTCAGGTCACATGACTCATTGAACCAATGAGATGTGTGGTTCACCTCAAGATCTGATCAGGGGATTCACCAGGAAGTTACCTGCTCTCCTGTGGTTCAAACAGGAAGTGACCTGATTTAACAGGAAGTAACCTTATCAAACAGGAAGTGACCTGGTCAAACAGGAAGTGACCTGCTCTCTCTCGTTGCTCTGTCCCTCAGCTAAGAAGCTCGGTGTGAGCGAGGTTCCTCTGGAAGTGGTCAACTTGATCTCACACGCCACGCAGTCCAGACTTCGCTCCCTGCTGGAGAAGGTTTCAGCCGTCGCTCAGCACCGCACAGACGGGGGCAAGGCAAGAACACACACACACACACACACACACACACACACACACACACACACACACACACACACACACAGAGAGAACAGGATCAGACTAAAGGAGGACATGAAACGTCTGATCCTGTTGTCCCTCTCTGCTGAAACATCCGACCAACGGTCCCTGAACGCATCGCTCACACATCAGAGTTTATACATCTAACAGAAACTCATCTTCATCACTACACACTGACTGCTCTTCATCGCTCTGAATGGAAACTAACTTTACATGTGTCCTCCTCCTCCTCCTCCTCCTCCTCTTCCTCATCCTCTTCCTCCTCCTCCTCTCCTCTTCCTCCTCCTCCTCTTCCTCCTCCTCCTCTCCTCCTCTCCTCCTCCTCCTCCTCCTCCTCCTCCTCCTCTTCCTCCTCCTCCTCTCCTCCTCTCCTCCTCCTCCTCCTCTTCCTCCTCCTCCTCTCCTCCTCTCCTCCTCCTCCTCCTCCTCCTCTCCTCCTCCTCCTCTCCTCCTCCTCTCCTCCTCCTCCTCTTCCTCCTCCTCCTCTCCTCCTCCTCTCCTCCTCCTCCTCCTCCTCCTCTTCCTCCTCCTCCTCTCCTCCTCTCCTCCTCCTCCTCTCCTCCTCCTCCTCCTCTTCCTCCTCCTCCTCTCCTCCTCTCCTCCTCCTCTCCTCCTCCTCCTCCTCCTCCTCCTCTCCTCCTCCTCTCCTCCTCCTCTCCTCCTCCTCCTCCTCCTCTTCCTCCTCCTCCTCTCCTCCTCCTCTCCTCCTCTTCCTCCTCCTCCTCTCCTCCTCTCCTCCTCTCCTCTTCCTCTCCTCCTCTCCCCCTCCTCCCTCTCTCTCCTCCTCCTCAGGATGAAGAGCATCACGAGCCGACGTCAGACGTGCGCTCTCAGCTGCGGTTCTTCGAGCAGTTGGAGCGGATGGAGAAACAGAGGAAGGACGAGCAGGAGAGAGAGATCCTGCTGAAAGCTGCCAAGGTAACATCTTCATCATCATCCTCATCTTCTTCATGTTTAAGTCCGTTCCTGCAGGTTGATGAGCTCTGTGTCAGGTGTGAGTCAGTGTCACCTGTGTGTGTGTGTCTGCCCTGTCTGCCTCGTTTATTTTCCTCTGAATGAATAAATCAATTAATTAATTAATTAGAGACACAGATCTCAGGTGTGTAGTGATGTGTGTGTAGTGATGTGTGTGTAGTGATGTGTGTGTAGTGATGTGTGTGTAGTGATGTGTGTGTAGTGATGTGTGTGTAGTGATGTGTGTGTAGTGATGTGTGTGTAGCTCCTCCTGTGAGTGTGATGTTGTTTGTTTGACCTGCAGAGTCGAGCCAGACAAGAGGACCCTGAGCAGGCTCGTCTGAAGCAGAAAGCTAAAGAGGTGAGTCGTCTCTGAACTTTAGAGCGACGTGAAGACGTTTATATATTTATATTTATTCATATATTTAATTATAAGTTTAATTTAGTAACTGGAGATAAATATTCAGATTTAATGGTGTTTGTTTTTCAGTCTTAAAAATGCTTCAAAGTATGTGAAGGTCTCACTTTCTGACAGGACTGATGAAAAGGCTTTATCTCAGGTCGTATTAAACTCCTGTTTGTGTGTTTCTTCCTCAGATGCAGCAGCAGGAACTCGCTCAGATGAGACAACGAGACGCCAACCTGACGGCGCTCGCCGCCATCGGGCCACGCAAGAAACGCAAAATGGACTCACCGGGAGGGTCGTCGTCCGGCACAGAGGTGAGCCATCACAAACACACCTGTCAGCCCGAACCCAGGGATGAGGGGGGGGACTCTAACCCGAGCTGCAGCGTCCTCTAGTGGTGTGTGTCTGCGTCACAGCTCAAACACAACCTTTGACCTTTAATGAGTATAAATATAAATATAACAAGGATTGAACCAAGCGGGCGATCACTCAACACCTGTTCATGTGATCACCTTCACCGACTCTATCAGAGAACCTGTGAGACCTTCAGACCTACATCTATCTCTGTGTGTGTGTGTGTGTGTGTGTGTGTGTGTGTGTGTGTGTGTGTGTGTGTGTGTGTGTGTGTGTGTGTGTGTGTGTGTGTGTGTGTGTGTGTGTGTGTGTGTGTGTGTGTGTGTGTGTGTGACCTTTCCCATCACTCTCTCTCCTCTGACCGTGACCACAGTTGAGTGAAGGGGGTCAGTGTCTGCCTGGAGGTCTGTTGTGGGTGTGACTGCCCCTCCTCCCTCCCTTCCTCCCTCCCTCCCTCCCTCCCTCCCCCAGGGGGGGCAGCCATAGACTCCGCTCTGCAGTAATGACCCTGGGGCAGGGTGCTCAGGGGGTCTTGAGGGGGTGAGGAGGGGAGGGAGGGGGGAGGTTTCACAGCCTGGGGGGGTTTCCTGCCTCTCGCTCTGCCCCACCCTCACCCACATGCTCGCTCTCTCCCTCCCTACACATCCTGCCCCAGGCTCGCCCCCCAGCAAACCCAGACAAAGACTAGAATTTGGGGGGGTGGGGGTGCAGAGAAATCCAACATGGGGGGGCGGAGCCTCTGAGGGGGGGGCAATGAACTCTGGGAAATGTGAGCTATGTGTTGGCCTGCTGTCAGTCTGTCAGCTGATCCTGGACCTGCTTAGATCTCCTGGTCTGACAGAATCCAGAGTCCCTGCAGGTCCTGGAAAGTCTTTAAAAAGAACTGAGTCCAGTTTACCCCGAAATCCTAGACCTGGGTCCAGATAAGAGACCGTTAAAGTCTCAGATCAGGTCCTCCTCCTGCAGCACATGAACAGGAGAAGGACCTGCAGACCCTCACAGACGGTCTGTACCCATTTGTCATCATAAACCTGATAGACATGGATCAGGGTCTGACCTGCAGCTTTAGTTTAGTCCACCAGGGGGCAGCAGGATCAGGTCTGAGGTGAGTCCTCTTCATCACGAGGTCTGAGGTCTGAGGATGAAGAGTCTGCAGAGACCCGGGCAGCAGGTTCAGGTTCTGAGTTGTTCTCTCTCTAAGAGGAACAAAGCTGCGGCGTTGCTAGCGTGTATTCATAACAGGCTGCGGCCTCGGGGCGCGGGGGAGGGCGAGGGAGGGCGGGGCTATCTGAAGCCTGATCAGGCCTGCAGACGGGAGCTAAAGGGCGGACTGAAGCCGCCTCAGGGCCCGCCAGACTCTGAGGCTCCAACACTAAACCATTGAGCTGAGGAGGAGGAGGAGGAGGAGGAGGAGGAGGAGGAGGAGGAGGAGGAGAGGGAGGATGAGAGGGAGGATGAGAGGGAGGAAGAGAGGGAGGAAGAGAGGGAGGTGGAGAGGAAGAGAGGGAGGTGGAGAGGAAGAGAGGGAGGATGAGAGGAAGAGAGGAAGGATGAGAGGGATGGAGAGGGAGGAAGAACCCGGAACCAGAGACGGAACATGATGTCATCAGTCATGTGACTCAGAGGTCGCCGACACCTCAGAGTCACATAATGATTATTCTGCAACTATCATAATACATCTCTGTGTGTGTGTGTGTGTGTGAGTGTGTGAGTGTGTGAGTGTGTGAGTGTGTGAGTGTGTGAGTTAAAGTGTGTGTGTGTGTGTGTGTGTGTGTGTGTGTGTGTGTGTGTGTGTGTGTGTGTGTGTGTGTGTGTGTGCTGCAGGCTGTGTGGCTTCATAATGCTCTGATTGTGTTCCTGTATGAACCTGGAGCTTCATTCCTATCCTGTGCTGTCAGCTCTGCCTGCAGGCTCTCCTCCTCACACACACACACACACACACACACACACACACTTTAACTCACACACTCACACCGACACATGCACACACACACACTTTAACTCACACCGACACATGCACACTCTTGCACACACAGAGGGGCCCGGCTCTAAAGGCATTGTAGAGTTTTATTAAGAGAGTCCCGAGGACGGAGCAGAGGTGAGTCAGGTGAGTCCTCCTCAGTATGGTGATCCGGTTCAGGTGTGATGCAGGTCATCCCGTCACATTGGTCCCTTCTGCAGAGAGACGGAGACTCAGGGAGGAGAGTTAAGGACAGATCACAGCAGAAGAACCACAGAGACACCAGGGACGACCTGATACACGTCAAAGTGATCTGAGTGAAGGAGTCGGTCTCATGTCCCCTCTGCCTGTTGACACTGTGGTAAACTCTAACTCCCCTGTTTACAGCAGGTTAGGGGTTAAAGGGAGGATTAAATGAAGGATGGAGGGACCCTGAAACCCTCTCAGAATAAAACCAGACCTTTATTGTGTGACATTCAGGCTCTGTTCGGGGCCTGTCAGGTGAGCTGCAGCTGTCTCAGTCAGAGCGTGTCCTCACCTCAGGGTTGTCTCAGCCAGCTGCTTGTTCTCTCAAACACTGCATCTTTCTTCGCCTGCCTCGCCCCAGGACGCCTCGGGACGCCTCGGGACGCCTCGAGACGCCTCGGGACGCCTCAGGCACCCGGCAGCCTGGGAAGACTCGCTGAGTCCCTGCTGCGGCGTAGAGAGAGCGGCTGTGTTCACTCGTTGTTGGGAGGGAAGGCTTGTTGGAGCAGAGTCTGTGAGCGTCTGAGGAGTAGCTGCAGGGCCCGGGTGTTACCTGTCCTCCGGCTGCAGACACACCTGAGACGCGGAGGTGTGGTCCTGCAGGTCTGGACTCAGTGAGGGATTAGACGTGTGTGGGAGATCACGTTAATGTTTCAGGAGTCTGAACTGAAGACTCGTCACATAGACCGGTTTTTACAAAGTGCTGTTTGAATCTGTACCTCCACTCAGACTGACTCTGACCCCCCTCTGTCCCCCCCCTCCTCAGGTGGCCTCAGGTTCGGGTGCAGGCTCCTCCCCCGCGGCCTCGTCACGCCAGCAGCTCCGTCAACGGATCACACGAGTTAACCTCAGGGACTTCATCTTCTGTCTGGAGCAGGACCGCTCCACTGCTCGCTCTCTAACGCTCTACAAGGCTCTGCTGAAGTGAGGAGTCTGTCCTGAGAGCGCTCTGCAGACCCCAGACTGGATCACTCTTCCTCCTCCTCCTCCTCCTCCTCCTCAGACTCTCACCTCCTCAGAGGGGTCCATGTTTGCCTCCTGCAGCGTTTTTAACCTTTAGTCTGTCCTCAGAAACTTCAAGTGTCTCTTCTTTGTGGAAGGACGAGTCCAAGCAGCTTGTTCAGGAGCCCGGCTTCAGTCTGCACATTCAGATCCACCTCAGCCTCCATCAGAGAGAACCGACCCACCGCCAGACCCTCAGACCGACTCAGACCCGCTCAGACCCGCTCAGACCAGCTCAGACCCTCTCAGCCTGCTGAGCAAGAAAACAGCAGGGTCAGACTCAGACCAGGGCCTCCTTTGGTCCCCCTCTCGTCCTCCTCTCGTCCTCCTCTCGTCCTCCTCTCGTCCCCCTCTCGTCCTCCTCTCGTCCTCCTCTTGTCTCCTCTCGTCCTCCTCTCGTCCTCCTCTCGTCCTCCTCTCGTCCTCCTCTCGTCCTCCTCTCGTCTCCTCTTGTCCTCCTCTCGTCCTCCTCTCGTCCTCCTCTCGTCCTCCTCTCATCCTCCTCTTGTCTCCTCTCGTCCTCCTCTCGTCTCCTCTCGTCCTCCTCTCGTCCTCCTCTCGTCCTCCTCTCGTCTCCTCTCGACCTCCTCTCGTCCTCCTCTCGTCCTCCTCTTGTCTCCTCTCGTCCTCCTCTCATCCTCCTCTTGTCTCCTCTCGTCCTCCTCTCGTCTCCTCTCGTCCTCCTCTCGTCCTCCTCTCGGCCTCCTCTTGTCTCCTCTCGTCCTCCTCTCGTCCTCCTCTCGTCCTCCTCTCGTCCTCCTCTCGTCCTCCTCTCGTCTCCTCTCGTCCTCCTCTCATCCTCCTCTCGTCCTCCTCTCGTCTCCTCTCGTCCTCCTCTCGTCCTCCTCTCGTCCTCCTCTCGTCTCCTCTCGACCTCCTCTCGTCCTCCTCTCGTCCTCCTCTTGTCTCCTCTCGTCCTCCTCTCGTCTCCTCTCGTCCTCTTCTCGTCCTCCTCTCGTCCCCTCTCGTCCTCCTCTCGTCCTCCTCTCGTCCTCCTCTCGTCCTCCTCTCACAGCTTTAGATCTGTTGTTAAAGATGGAGTCTGAGGGGACCTCTTGTTGATCAGTGGTTGTCCCTGGTAGTGAAGATGTGATCATGTGTTTGTTGAGGTGGGTAATGTGCAGACCTGAAGCCGGGTTTGTTTTCAGACTGATGAGGATCGCAGGCGTAGTATCGGGGCAAACCCATGAGTTAGTTTTTAAAGTCTGTTTGCCTCACCTTCAGAAGTCCAGACGCTCAGGCGTTCAGAGGTCCAGACCTGTGGGCGTTCTGAATCTCAGGCGTTCAGACATTTGGGCGTTCAGGCGTTCAGACGCTCAGGCGTATAGACGTTCGGGCCTTTGGGTGTTCAGGCGTTCAGAAGTTCAGACGCTCAGGCGTTCAGACATTTGGGCGTTTTGACGTTCAGGCGTTCGGGCGTTCAGACGTTTGGGCGTTCTGAATCTCAGGCGTTCAGACATTTGGGCGTTCAGGCGTCCAGAAGTCCAGACGCTCAGGTGTCAGACGTCCAGACGTTTGGGCGTTCAGAATCTCAGACGCTCAGACGTTTAGACGTTCAGGCGTCCAGAAGTCCAGACGCTCAGGCGTTGGGGCGTTCAGACGTCCAGACGTTTGGGCGTTCTGAATCTCAGGCGTTCAGACATTTGGGGGTTCGGGCGTCCAGAAGTCCAGACGCTCAGGCGTTTAGACGTTCAGGCGTTTGGGCGTTCAGGCGTCTAGAAGTTCTGGCGTTTAGACGTTCAGACGTTCAGGCGTTTGGACGTTCAGGCGTCTAGAAGTTCTGGCGTTTAGACGTTCAGGCGTCCAGAAGTTCAGACGCCCAGGCGTTTAGAAGTTCTGGCGTTTAGACGTTCAGGCGTTTGGACGTTCAGGAGTCCAGAAGTTCAGACGCCCAGGCGTTTAGAAGTTCTGGCGTTTAGACGTTTGGGCGTTCAGGCGTCTAGAAGTTCTGGCGTTTAGACGTTTGGGCGTTCAGGCGTCTAGAAGTTCTGGCGTTTAGACGTTCAGGCGTCTAGAAGTCCAGACGTTCAGGCGTTTAGACGTTCAGGCGTTTGGACGTTCAGGAGTCCAGAAGTCCAGACGCTCAGGCATTCGGGCGTTTAGACGTCCAGACATTCGGTCGTTCAGTCCCTCAGATATTCGGGGATCTAGAGGTCGTGTTTTTAAAGTTCGTGCTTCAGAGAATCATGACGAAGTTTATCGAGCATCATGTGATCGTCAGAGGAACGTGCGCCATGAGAGCTCTGAAGCTATGAAGTTTCAATGGTGATCATTTTAGAGTGTGTGTGTGTGAGTGTGTGTGTGTGTGTGTGTGTGTGTGAGTGTGTGTTTGTGTGTGAGTGTGTGTGTGAGTGTGAGTGGGATAAAGATGCGCTTTTCATTGAAAGCACAGAATTCTTGAACTCTTAAAGGAACAGTTCAACATCGAGATAAATCTTCTCTGAGAATCCGGTTGGCTTAGCTTAGCATAAAGACTGGAAGCAGATGGAAACAGCTAGCCTAGCCATGCTAAATGTAACGGAATGTCTAGTCATCATGCTAAGTTTAACTAGCTGTTTCCACTTGTTATTATTCATGATGCTAAGCTAAACAAGCTCTAAGTACCTCAGTAACGAGTC
>NC_048277.1:38834290-38849290 GCF_009762535.1 Notolabrus celidotus | reverse complement strand
GCGGCGGGGTCCGCGGCGGGGTCCGCGCGGGTCCGCGGCGGGCGGTGCCGCCGGGTCCGCGGGACAGCGAGCGGCTCCGCGGGCGGCCCCCCGGACCCGGCTCGTGGCCCGGGCTGCCGGGTCCGCGGTGGCGCCCGATGCCGGGTCCGCGGCCGCGTCAGTCGGTGTGGTTAAGGATTGTTCCAGAGAGGATCAGAGTCAGCCTGAGGAGCTGCAGGCTCCTGTGGATGAGGAGGAGATGCAGGCTCCTGTAGCTGAGGAGAGTCTGAGCAGCTCTCAGCCTGCAGACACTGAGGTTAGAGCCCAGCAGGTAGAACATGTTGAGGAGGCAGCCTCCACAAGTGGTTTAGGTGGAGCTCCTGAGGGACAGGAAGTGTTCAGCAGTCAGGTGTCAGGTGAGGAAGATGACATGGAGTCAGACTCTGAGTCTGATGCAGTGTCGATAGGTGACGTTAGTAAACACACTGATATTTACTCTCTAGAGGAGATCAATCAGTTTCTGGATGAAACCTTTAATAAATCAGTTAAGGTGAGTGATTATTTCAAGGACACTGATAAGTTTATTAAGTCTGTTGCTGTAGTGAAGAGGATGTTTAGTGTGGATCGTTTGGATACGAAGAAGCGCTATCGCCTCAAAAAGCACATCACTACTTTAAGGAAAGGAACAAAAGGTAAACCTGTCAGAAGGTCAAGAAGGTAAGATGATCATGTACCACTCGGTGTGTTTCTCCATCTACTGTCTACTACTTGTTTCTTCCTGTCTGCTCCTTTTCTCTGACCTCTCTATGCGGAGCCTCAAAATAGGGTCTTTGAACATTAACGGTGGGAGGGACAGGAACAAGAGAGCGTTAGTATCTGAAGTCTCTTCTCAAAAGAAGATAGACGTTTTGTTTCTCCAGGAGACACACACTGAGCCGAGGGACGAGGTGGATTGGGGCTTATGGTGGGAGGGTCCGTGTGTCCTTAGCCACGGCACCAACCTTAGTGCAGGGGTAGCTGTCCTATTTAAAGGGTCTGTGAATGCCACAGTTTTATCCTCCACTGAAGTGGTGAAGGGGAGGGTGCTTGTTGTCAGGGCGGAGATAGAGAGCTCAGTGTTTGTTTTTGTCAACATCTATGCCCCTAATCGAGGCTCAGAGAGGGTCGGCCTGTTTAACAGGTTACAACAGGAGTTACAGCACTACAGTCAGGACCAGCTCGTCATGGGAGGGGATTTTAACTGTACTGTAGATTTCACTATGGACAGGACAAGTGAGGAGCCACATCTACAATCAGCACAGAGCCTTAGCAGCACCATCACTCACTTGGACCTGATAGATGCGTGGAGGGTTAAGCATCCACAATCAAAGCAGTACACATGGGTGAGGGTCAGCAGCACCAGGGTCAGTAAAGCCAGACTAGACAGGATCTACATCGCACAAAGTCTCGGCTCCAGGTTACTTAGTAGTGACATTAGCCCAGTTGGCTTCACAGACCACCATTTAATTAGCGTGGTTTTAATTATCGCACCAGGTGAAAGGGTTAAGTCCCACTGGTGTTTTAACAACAAACTGCTCCAGGACAGAACTTTCTGCCAGAGCTTTGAGCAGTTCTGGCAGCGGTGGAGAAACAGAAAGGCTGAGTTTAGCTCTTTGAAGCTGTGGTGGGAGGTAGGCAAGGCCCAAACCCGTGTTCTGTGCCAACAGTACACGTCCCATTCCACAGCTAAGGTTAAAGCAGCAGTACGGGACCTGGAAAATGCAATTAGAACAATAGAGGAGGGGGTGCAGGGGGACTCAGGCCCTGCCACGGGTCATCTTCTGCACGAGAAGAAGGCAGAGTTGAGCTCTCTCCTGCAGGAGAGAGTAAAGGGAGCCCTTGTCAGGGCTCGTTTCCTCCAGCTGAAGGACATGGATGCCCCGACCTCCTTCTTCTTCAATCTGGAGAGGTCGGTGGCGCAGAGGAAGCATATGACCTGCCTTCAGCTCCCTGGAGGCAGGGTGACCACCAGTCAGGGGGAGATGAGGAGCCATGCAATGGAGTTCTATGCAAACCTCTTTGGGGCAGAGCCATGCAGCATGGACTGCCGTGAGGAGCTCCTGGAGGGGCTTCCTCAGCTCACCCAGGGAGAGAAAGCGGCTCTAGACTGCGAGCTGACTCTGGAGGAGCTGTCTGTCGCTGTCCACCAGATGGCGTCAGGACGGGCGCCGGGTATCGACGGCCTATCTGTTGACTTCTACAAGAAGTTTTGGAATATTCTTGGAGCGGATCTCCACAGCGTGTTGGGGGAGTGTTTTCGGACAGGATCGCTTCCTGTCTCCTGTCAGCGGGCAGTACTTTCTCTGCTGCCAAAGAAAGGAGATTTGGCCCTCCTGAAGAACTGGAGGCCAGTTGCTCTCCTGTGTGCGGATTATAAGGTGCTCTCCAGAGCCCTTTCCAATAGGTTGAAGGTCACCCTGGAACTTCTTGTACATTCGGATCAGACTTATTGTGTGCCCGACAGGACCATCATGGATAACATCTTCCTCGTCCGGGATGTTATTGATGTTTGTCGTTCGTTAAATGTTAACATTGGTATTGTCTCGTTAGATCAAGAGAAAGCCTTCGACAGGGTGGATCACTCTTATTTGTTCGCTACACTCAGAGCTTTTGGTTTCGGTGATGGGTTCCTGGCCTGGGTAGGCCTACTGTATAATGGTGCACAGTGTATGGTGAAGATGGGGGCGGGGCTGAGTCGGCCAATCTCTGTTCAGCGAGGGATAAGGCAGGGGTGCCCGATATCGGGCCAGTTATATAGCCTGGCCATCGAGCCTTTACTGTGCAGGCTGAGAAGTCAGCTTGGTGGTCTCACACTCCCTGGGTCTCCGGACTTAGATCGTCCGCTTGGTCTTTCCGCCTACGCGGACGATGTTAACGTTTTCATCTCCAGCCAGCAGGACGTTCAGAGACTGGAGGACACTCTGTCCTTATACGGAAGGGCCTCTTCCTCACGGGTGAACTGGGCAAAGAGTGAAGCTTTGTTGGTGGGTCAGTGGAGGGATCGGACAGTGCCCACTCTGCCTGGGGGACTTGAGTGGGGGAAGGAGGGACTGAAAGTACTGGGTGTTTGTTTGGGGTCTGAGGGTTTTCAAAGAAAGAACTGGGAGGGAGTGAAGGAGAAAGTGTGCGCTCGGTTGTCTAAATGGAAATGGTTGCTACCCCAGTTGTCGTATAGGGGAAGAGCTCTGGTTTCCAATAGCTTGGTCGCCTCGGCTCTTTGGCACAGACTCACGGCCCTGACGCCGCCAAGGGGCCTGATGGAGGAGGTCCAGAGAGCGATCCTGGATTTCTTTTGGTCGGGGAAACATTGGATACGGGCAGCGGCCCTCTACCTGCCTGTGGCTGAGGGGGGGCAGGGACTGATGGACATCAGATCCAAAGTCGCCTCTTTCAGACTCCAGACTGCACGGAGACTCCTCTATGACTGTGGCCCGAGCTGGATCAGTACAGCCCGACTGCTGCTGAGGAGAGCGGGGAGGCTGGGGTACGATAAACAGCTGTTCCTCTTGCGGCATCAGGACGTGGACCTGGAGGGTCTAACACCTTTTTACAGTTCGGTTCTGCAGGCGTGGCAGATTTTTCAGTGCACACGTGCCAAAAACGAGACTCCGGGCATGTGGTTGTTTGAGGAACCGTTGTTTTTTAACGACTTCCTAAAGACTCGAACGCTGCAGTCTGCCAGCCTCCGTACCAGTCTGAGAGAGGCCGGCTGCACTAAACTGGGGCACCTCCTGATGACGACGACAACGTCTGTGGACACCCTGAGAGACAACAGCAACATCACCTCTCTCCGGTTGATCGGCAGGGTAGTGGAGGAGGTCTGTGCTGCCCTGCCACAGTCCCTGAGAGTGTTTGCAGGGAACCAGTCTCAGTGGAGTGAGGAGCGGGAGTACTGTTTCCCCTCTCTGGCTATTACCCCAGCTGTGGGGGGGTGGCAGGAGGGGGGAGGCCAGCTGCTGACCTTTAAAACCCTCCACCTGGGCAAGTTTCAGGATGCAGGAAAGAAAGAGATCTATCAGACCTGCGTTAAGGTGTTGAACCTCGGATCGTTGGAAGGGCTGAAGGAGTCGAGGTGGACCGAGTTCTTTGGGCCGGAGGTCTCCCCGAAAGGCAGCTGGCGGTCTCTGTACAAGCTGCCCGTTGAAAAGCGGACAGCAGACCTCCAGTGGAGAGTCGTACATGGGGCAATAGCTACGAACAGATACAGAGCGCACCTTGATCCGGAGCTGGGGGAGGGGTGTACTTTCTGTTTGCAGGTTGAGACCCTGTTTCATTTGTTTGTTCAGTGTCCTCGGCTGGTGGCACTGTTTGATCTGCTGAGGAGGTGGTTTCAGGGGCTCGGGGAGGCTTTCTCTGTTGGGTTGTTTGTTTATGGTCCAAAGTACAGTGCCAGGACAAAGACGGTACACACGCTAGTGAACTTTGTATCGGGCACTGCCAAGTTGGCCATCTGGCTAACCCGAAAGAACCAGGCTCGGGGTGCCGGTTGTGTGGATCCGGTCCTGGTCCTAAAGGGGCTGCTGAAGGCGAGACTGAGGATTGAGCATGCATACTCTATGATGATGGACAACGTGCTGGCCTTCGGTCACATGTGGGCTGTTGGGGAGGTTTTATGCTCCGTGGGTGCAGACGGAGGTTTGATTGTTAATTTCTGAGAGGGACGTGTTTTGGTGGAGGGATCTGTTTGATTGATTGATTGATTGATTATTTGATTGTTTGTTTGTTTGTTTGTTTGTTTGTGTGTTTGTTTGTTTGTTTGTTTGTTTGTTTTTGCTCGGCGTTGTTTGATGATGTGAGAGTGTTTTAAGTATGTCATTGCAATGGTTCAATAAAGGGATTTTGAAAACCAAACCAAACCTCTCCTCTCCTCTCCTCTCCTCTCCTCTCTTGTCTCCTCTCTTGTCTCCTCTCCTCTCTTCTCTTGTCTCCTCTCCTCTCCTCTCTTGTCTCCTCTCCTCTCTTGTCTCCTCTCCTCTCTTGTCTCCTCTCCTCTCCTCTCCTCCCCTCTCCTCTCCTCCCCTCTCCTCTCCTCTCCTCTCCTCTCCTCTCCTCACCTGTCCTCCCCTCACCTCTCCCTTCTCCTCTCCCTCCTCCTCACCTGTCCTCCTCTCTCTCCTCTCCTCTCCTCTCCTCTCCTCTCCTGTCCTCTCCTCTCCTCTCCTCTCCTCTCCTCTCCTCTCCTCTCCTCTCCTTCAGTTTGATTCTCTCTGAATAAGAACATGAGACAGCAGCTCAAACAGAGACGCTTTATTCACCCTTTATTAACCCTAACCCTTATCAAACCCCAATCATTGGTTCTATTTCGGTTTGCTTAAGTCTGAGTCGGTTCCTCTCCTCTCCTCTCCTCTCCTCTCCTCTCCTCTCCTCTCCTCTCCTCTCCTCTCCTCCCCTCTCCTCTCTCTCCTCTCCTCTCCTCTCCTCTCCTCTCCTCTCCTCTCCTCTCCTCTCCTCTCCTCTCCTCTCCTCTCCTCTCCTCTCCTCTCCTCTCCTCTCCTCTCCTCTCCTCTCCTCCCCTCCCTCTCCCTCTCCTCTCCTCTCCTCTCCTCTCCTCTCCTCTCCTCTCCTCTCCTCTCTTCTCCTCTCCTCTCCCCTCCTCTCCTCTCCTCTCCTCTCCCCTCCTCTCCTCTCCTCTCCTCTCCCCTCCTCTCCTCTCCTCTCCTCTCCTACCCTCTCCTCCCCTCTCCTCTCCTCTCCTCCCCTCTCCTCTCCTTTCCTCTCCTCTCCTCTCTTCTCCTCTCCTCTCCTCTCCTCTCCTCTCCTCTCCTCTCCTTCCGTTTCCGGTGTGAGTGTGAGAGTGAGAGTGAGTGGTGGTGGTGGTGTGTGAGTGGCGCGGAGTTTGAATTGTTTGCTGTCCCTGGTTTTGGATCTGTTGTATTCTTCACCTGTCCTTGTACATGATCAGGTAAGCAGTGTTTGTATTGTGTATTGTGTGTTAGCTGAGGGATCAGGTGAGTTTTTGGGTGTTTTCGGGAGGAATGGCGTCCTCCGAGACGCCACCTCCGACTATCCGGCAGGGAGTGAGGATAGTCCCGCCGGATAACACCGTTACCGTGGAGGAGGTTCTGCTGGCTGCCGGTGAACAGGTCGGCCATGAGAATCTGGTTTTTGCGTCTCGTATGAACAAAGCTGTGGTTGTGTTTTTGGAGAACGAGTCTCATGTCCATCAGCTGGTGGAGAGTGGCGTATTTGTCAGGGACTTGTTTGTTCAGGTGTCCCCGCTGTCAGCTCCCTCCACGCGGATCACCGTCTCCGGTGTTCCGCCGTTATATTCTAATGAGTCTCTGGAGCTCGAGCTCCGGAGGTTTGGTAAGTTTGCCAGCGGCTTTAAGAGTGTGAGTTTGGGATGTAAAGATCCCAAACTGAAACATGTGCAGTCTCTGCGCAGACAAGTGTTTATGTTCCTGGACTCGCCCTCACAAGCCCTGGAGGTGTCCTTCCGCGTGAAGCACGGGGACGGAGCCTACATGGTGTACGCCAGCTCCGGACAGATCCGATGCTTTGAGTGTGGAGACATAGGACACAAGCGTTACGCGTGCCCGCGCGGACAGAAGGCGGGGTCCGCGGCGGGGTCCGCGGCGGGGTCCGCGGCGGGGTCCGCGGCGGGGTCCGCGGCGGGGTCCGCGGCGGGGTCCGCGGCGGGCGGTGCCGCCGGGTCCGCGGGACAGCGAGCGGCTCCGCGGGCGGCCCCCCGGACCCGGCTCGTGGCCCGGGCTGCCGGGTCCGCGGTGGCGCCCGATGCCGGGTCCGCGGCCGCGTCAGCCGGTGTGGTTAAGGATTGTTCCAGAGAGGATCAGAGTCAGCCTGAGGAGCTGCAGGCTCCAGTGGATGAGGAGGAGATGCAGGCTCCTGTGGATGAGGAGGAGATGCAGGCTCCTGTAGCTGAGGAGAGTCTGAGCAGCTCTCAGCCTGCAGACACTGAGGTTAGAGCCCAGCAGGTAGAACATGTTGAGGAGGCAGCCTCCACAAGTGGTTTAGGTGGAGCTCCGGAGGGACAGGAAGTGTTCAGCAGTCAGGTGTCAGGTGAGGAAGATGACATGGAGTCAGACTCTGAGTCTGATGCAGTGTCGATAGGTGACGTTAGTAAACACACTGATATTACTCTCTAGAGGAGATCAATCAGTTTCTGGATGAAACCTTTAATAAATCAGTTAAGGTGAGTGATTATTTCAAGACACTGATAAGTTTATTAAGTCTGTTGCTGTAGTGAAGAGGATGTTTAGTGTGGATCGTTTGGATACGAAGAAGCGCTATCGCCTCAAAAAGCACATCACTACTTTAAGGAAAGGAACAAAAGGTAAACCTGTCAGAAGGTCCAGAAGGTAAGATGATCATGTACCACTCGGTGTGTTTCTCCATCTACTGTCTACTACTTGTTTCTTCCTGTCTGCTCCTTTTCTCTGACCTCTCTATGCGGAGCCTCAAAATAGGGTCTTTGAACATTAACGGTGGGAGGGACAGGAACAAGAGAGCGTTAGTATCTGAAGTCTCTTCTCAAAAGAAGATAGACGTTTTGTTTCTCCAGGAGACACACACTGAGCCGAGGGACGAGGTGGATTGGGGCTTATGGTGGGAGGGTCCGTGTGTCCTTAGCCACGGCACCAACCTTAGTGCAGGGGTAGCTGTCCTATTTAAAGGGTCTGTGAATGCCACAGTTTTATCCTCCACTGAAGTGGTGAAGGGGAGGGTGCTTGTTGTCAGGGCGGAGATAGAGAGCTCAGTGTTTGTTTTTGTCAACATCTATGCCCCTAATCGAGGCTCAGAGAGGGTCGGCCTGTTTAACAGGTTACAACAGGAGTTACAGCACTACAGTCAGGACCAGCTCGTCATGGGAGGGGATTTTAACTGTACTGTAGATTTCACTATGGACAGGACAAGTGAGGAGCCACATCTACAATCAGCACAGAGCCTTAGCAGCACCATCACTCACTTGGACCTGATAGATGCGTGGAGGGTTAAGCATCCACAATCAAAGCAGTACACATGGGTGAGGGTCAGCAGCACCAGGGTCAGTAAAGCCAGACTAGACAGGATCTACATCGCACAAAGTCTCGGCTCCAGGTTACTTAGTAGTGACATTAGCCCAGTTGGCTTCACAGACCACCATTTAATTAGCGTGGTTTTAATTATCGCACCAGGTGAAAGGGTTAAGTCCCACTGGTGTTTTAACAACAAACTGCTCCAGGACAGAACTTTCTGCCAGAGCTTTGAGCAGTTCTGGCAGCGGTGGAGAAACAGAAAGGCTGAGTTTAGCTCTTTGAAGCTGTGGTGGGAGGTAGGCAAGGCCCAAACCCGTGTTCTGTGCCAGCAGTACACGTCCCATTCCACAGCTAAGGTTAAAGCAGCAGTACGGGACCTGGAAAATGCAATTAGAACAATAGAGGAGGGGGTGCAGGGGGACTCAGGCCCTGCCACGGGTCATCTTCTGCACGAGAAGAAGGCAGAGTTGAGCTCTCTCCTGCAGGAGAGAGTAAAGGGAGCCCTTGTCAGGGCTCGCTTCCTCCAGCTGAAGGACATGGATGCCCCGACCTCCTTCTTCTTCAATCTGGAGAGGTCGGTGGCGCAGAGGAAGCATATGACCTGCCTTCAGCTCCCTGGAGGCAGGGTGACCACCAGTCAGGGGGAGATGAGGAGCCATGCAATGGAGTTCTATGCAAACCTCTTTGGGGCAGAGCCATGCAGCATGGACTGCCGTGAGGAGCTCCTGGAGGGGCTTCCTCAGCTCACCCTGGGAGAGAAAGCGGCTCTAGACTGCGAGCTGACTCTGGAGGAGCTGTCTGTCGCTGTCCACCAGATGGCGTCAGGACGGGCGCCGGGTATCGACGGCCTATCTGTTGACTTCTACAAGAAGTTTTGGAATATTCTTGGAGCGGATCTCCACAGCGTGTTGGGGGAGTGTTTTCGGACAGGATCGCTTCCTGTCTCCTGTCAGCGGGCAGTACTTTCTCTGCTGCCAAAGAAAGGAGATTTGGCCCTCCTGAAGAACTGGAGGCCAGTTGCTCTCCTGTGTGCGGATTATAAGGTGCTCTCCAGAGCCCTTTCCAATAGGTTGAAGGTCACCCTGGAACTTCTTGTACATTCGGATCAGACTTATTGTGTGCCCGACAGGACCATCATGGATAACATCTTCCTCGTCCGGGATGTTATTGATGTTTGTCGTTCGTTAAATGTTAACATTGGTATTGTCTCGTTAGATCAAGAGAAAGCCTTCGACAGGGTGGATCACTCTTATTTGTTCGCTACACTCAGAGCTTTTGGTTTCGGTGATGGGTTCCTGGCCTGGGTAGGCCTACTGTATAATGGTGCACAGTGTATGGTGAAGATGGGGGCGGGGCTGAGTCGGCCAATCTCTGTTCAGCGAGGGATAAGGCAGGGGTGCCCGATATCGGGCCAGTTATATAGCCTGGCCATCGAGCCTTTACTGTGCAGGCTGAGAAGTCAGCTTGGTGGTCTCACACTCCCTGGGTCTCCGGACTTAGATCGTCCGCTTGGTCTTTCCGCCTACGCGGACGATGTTAACGTTTTCATCTCCAGCCAGCAGGACGTTCAGAGACTGGAGGACACTCTGTCCTTATACGGAAGGGCCTCTTCCTCACGGGTGAACTGGGCAAAGAGTGAAGCTTTGTTGGTGGGTCAGTGGAGGGATCGGACAGTGCCCACTCTGCCTGGGGGACTTGAGTGGGGGAAGGAGGGACTGAAAGTACTGGGTGTTTGTTTGGGGTCTGAGGGTTTTCAAAGAAAGAACTGGGAGGGAGTGAAGGAGAAAGTGTGCGCTCGGTTGTCTAAATGGAAATGGTTGCTACCCCAGTTGTCGTATAGGGGAAGAGCTCTGGTTTCCAATAGCTTGGTCGCCTCGGCTCTTTGGCACAGACTCACGGCCCTGACGCCGCCAAGGGGCCTGATGGAGGAGGT
Organism: Notolabrus celidotus; assembly: GCF_009762535.1. Taxonomy (NCBI): domain Eukaryota; kingdom Metazoa; phylum Chordata; class Actinopteri; order Labriformes; family Labridae; genus Notolabrus; species Notolabrus celidotus. The sequence continues at coordinate 38,839,363 of NC_048277.1, read as the reverse complement.
CCAGAGAGCGATCCTGGATTTCTTTTGGTCGGGGAAACATTGGATACGGGCAGCGGCCCTCTACCTGCCTGTGGCTGAGGGGGGGCAGGGACTGATGGACATCAGATCCAAAGTCGCCTCTTTCAGACTCCAGACTGCAAGGAGACTCCTCTATGACTGTGGCCCGAGCTGGATCAGTACAGCCCGACTGCTGCTGAGGAGAGCGGGGAGGCTGGGGTACGATAAACAGCTGTTCCTCTTGCGGCATCAGGACGTGGACCTGGAGGGTCTATCACCTTTTTACAGTTCGGTTCTGCAGGCGTGGCAGATTTTTCAGTGCACACGTGCCAAAAACGAGACTCCGGGCATGTGGTTGTTTGAGGAACCGTTGTTTTTTAACGACTTCCTAAAGACTCGAACGCTGCAGTCTGCCAGCCTCCGTACCAGTCTGAGAGAGGCCGGCTGCACTAAACTGGGGCACCTCCTGATGACGACGACAACGTCTGTGGACACCCTGAGAGACAACAGCAACATCACCTCTCTCCGGTTGATCAGCAGGGTAGTGGAGGAGGTCTGTGCTGCCCTGCCACAGTCCCTGAGAGTGTATGTGGGGAACCAGTCTCAGTGGAGTGAGGAGCAGGAGTACTGTTTCCCCTCTCTGGCTATTACCCCAGCTGTGGGGGGGTGGCAGGAGGGGGGAGGCCAGCTGCTGACCTTTAAAACCCTCCACCTGGGCAAGTTTCAGGATGCAGGAAAGAAAGAGATCTATCAGACCTGCGTTAAGGTGTTGAACCTCGGATCGTTGGAAGGGCTGAAGGAGTCGAGGTGGACCGAGTTCTTTGGGCCGGAGGTCTCCCCGAAAGGCAGCTGGCGGTCTCTGTACAAGCTGCCCGTTGAAAAGCGGACAGCAGACCTCCAGTGGAGAGTCGTACATGGGGCAATAGCTACGAACAGATACAGAGCGCACCTTGATCCGGAGCTGGGGGAGGGGTGTACTTTCTGTTTGCAGGTTGAGACCCTGTTTCATTTGTTTGTTCAGTGTCCTCGGCTGGTGGCACTGTTTGATCTGCTGAGGAGTTGGTTTCAGGGGCTTGGGGAGGCTTTCTCTGTTGGGTTGTTTGTTTATGGTCCAAAGTACAGTGCCAGGACAAAGACGGTACACACGCTAGTGAACTTTGTATCGGGCACTGCCAAGTTGGCCATCTGGCTAACCCGAAAGAACCAGGCTCGGGGTGCCGGTTGTGTGGATCCGGTCCTGGTCCTAAAGGGGCTGCTGAAGGCGAGACTGAGGATTGAGCATGCATACTCTATGATGATGGACAATGTGCTGGCCTTCGGTCACATGTGGGCTGTTGGGGAGGTTTTATGCTCCGTGGGTGCAGACGGAGGTTTGATTGTTAATTTCTGAGAGGGACGTGTTTTGGTGGAGGGATCTGTTTGATTGATTGATTGAATTGATTATTTGATTGTTTGTTTGTTTGTTTGTGTGTTTGTTTGTTTGCTCGGCGTTGTTTGATGATGTGAGAGTGTTTTAAGTATGTCATTGCAATGGTTCAATAAAGGGACTTTGAAAACCAAACCTCTCCTCTCCTCTCCTCTCCTCTCCTCTCCTGTCCTCTCCTCTCCTCTCCTGTCCTCTCCTCTCCTCTCCTCTCCTGTCCTCTCCTCTCCTCTCCCCTCCTCTCCTCTCCTTCAGTTTGATTCTCTCTGAATAAGAACATGAGACAGCAGCTCAAACAGAGACGCTTTATTCACCAGAGATCACTTTACAACAAACAACACACATCCTTCATCCTTCATCCTTCATCCTCCTCCTCCTCTCCTCTCCTCTCCTCTCAGAGACATGAAAACAGGTGTTATGAACCAATCAGAGCTCAGAGGGGGCGTGGCCTCAGATGCCCATGTAGGTGTTCATCTTCCCCAGAGCGTCGCAGACGGTGGTGAGGTCACTGCGCAGGTCCTGAACCACGTTCTCGATGCTGCGCGTGTCTTTGAGCAGGTCGATGCTCTGAGTGTACGGGTTATAGTACACAGAGAACGGACGCTTTATGGTCTTAGCAAACTCCCTGACACACACACACACACACACACACACACACACACACACACACACACACACACACACACATACACACACACACAAACACACACACACACACAAACACACAAAGACAAATGCAAAATAAAGTTAGTGTCAGCACACCAATCCCCGCCCACTCTGCCCTCACAACACCAACAACCAGAGGTCTATATCAGCTGTCCCTCTGTCTCAGCTTCACTGTATCTCCATCTGTCTCCACTGAGTCTCAGCTTCACTGTATCTTCCTCTGTCTCTACTGAGTCTCAGCTTCACTGTATCTCCATCTGTTTCTACTGAGTCTCAGCTTCACTGTATCTCCCTCTGTCTCCACTGAGTCTCAGTTTCACTGTATCTCTATCTGTCTCCACTGAGTCTCAGTTTCACTGTATCTCTATCTGTCTCCACTGAGTCTCAGCTTCACTGTATCTCCAACTGTCTCCACTGAGTCTCAGCTTCACTGTATCTCCATCTGTCTCCACTGAGTCTCAGCTTCACTGTATCTCCAACTGTCTCCACTGAGTCTCAGTTTCACTGTATCTCTATCTGTCTCTACTGAGTCTCAGCTTCACTGTATCTCCAACTGTCTCCACTGAGTCTCAGTTTCACTGTATCTCCCTCTGTCTCTACTGAGTCTCAGTTTCACTGTATCTCCTGTGCGTGCGTGCTTCCATGCGTCCGTGCGTGTGTTCACCTCATCTTCTCCTTGGCCTCCTCGAAGCTGTCGGACACGAAGTAAACCTCCTGGAAGGTGGTGATGAGACACTCCTGGTTGCAGGTCGTCCTCGGATCGAACATCTTCACACACGCCTGATCGGACAGAGCATGCTGGGAACAAAGGTTAGAATCCAGCGTGAGGGCGTGAGGGTGTGAGGGTGTGAGGAGATCAGGTGACACGAGGGAGGTTCATGATGAGGTTCAGACCTCCTCCTGTAGTTTGATTTATGACACGTCTATCAGCTGATTTAAAATAACACTGTTACCTGTTAATACTTCAATCACTTTAGTGTGTGTGTGCATGTGTGTGTGTGTGTGTGTGTGTGTGTGTGTGTGTGTGTGTGTCACCCTCAGCTCTCCAATAGAGGACAGCAGTCCAGCTCCATAAGCTCTCAGCTGACCGTCCTGCTTACACAGCCCGAACTCAATGGTGAAGAAATAACACTGTAAAAGATACACAGACATTACACTGTAAAAAATACACAGATACATTACACTGTAAAAAATACACAGAGACATTACACTGTAAAAGATACACAGACATTACACTGTAAAAAATACACAGAGAGACAATACACTGTTAAAAATACACAGTGACATTACACTGTAAAAAATACACAGAGACATTACACTGTAAAAGATACAAAGACATTACACTGTAAGAAATACACAGAGACATTACACTGTAAAAAATACACAGAGACATTACACTGTAAAAGATGCACAGTGACATTACACTGTAAAAAATACACAGAGACATTACACTGTAAAAAATACACAGAGACATTACACTGTAAAAAATACACAGAGACATTACACTGTAAAAGATGCACAAAGAGACATAACACTGTAAAAAATGCACAGACATTGCACTGTAAAAAATACACAGAGAGACATTACACTGTAATAAAATACACAGATAGATTACACTGTAAAAGATACACAGACATTACACTTTAAAAAATAAACAGAGACATTACACTGTAAAAAATACACAGAGACATTACTATGTAAAAGATAAACAGAGACATTACACTGTAAAAAATACACAGAGACATTACACTGTAAAAAATACACAGATAAAATACACTGTAAAAGATACACAGAGACATTACACTGTAAAAAATACACAGATAGATTACACTGTAAAAGATACACAGAGACATTACACTGTAAAAATTGAGATGTGAGTGTGTTTGACTCACTGTGGCGAGTTTCTGCACGTCTTCGTCGGACGCTCCCAGAGAGGCCAGACCGATCTCTTGAGAGAACTGAGCGAACTTTGGATCAGCGAGGAGAGGAACGTGACCGAGCAGCTCGTGACACGTGTCTCTGAAAACACAGGAACAACACACACTTCAGATTAACAGCTGTCTTTATAATTTCTACATCATAATAATGTTCACAGGACACTTTAAAATCTAAGGTCACATGTGATGAAACAGCACAGGTAGTTAAACCAGCACACCTGAAGGTGTCTGCGTTTTAAACCTTCACCTGTCGCCTGAGCCCACCTCAGAACTCAGGACAGAGGTACAGGTGATCACAGGGGATCTCAGGTGATCACAGCAGATCTCAGGGGATCACAGCAGATCTCAGGTGATCACAGGGGATCTCAGGTGATCACAGCAGATCTCAGGTGATCACAGTGGATCTCAGGGGATCACAGCAGATCTCAGGTGATCACAGTGGATCTCAGGGGATCACAGTGGATCTCAGGGGATCACAGCAGATCTCAGGGGATCACAGTGGATCTCAGGGGATCACAGCAGATCTCAGGGGATCACAGTGGATCTCAGGGGATCACAGTGGATCTCAGGGGATCACAGCAGATCTCAGGGGATCACAGTGGATCTCAGGGGATCACAGTGGATCTCAGGGGATCACAGCAGATCTCAGGGGATCACAGTGGATCTCAGGTGATCACAGCGGATCTCAGGTGATCACAGGGGATCTCAGGTGATCACAGCAGATCTCAGGGGATCACAGTGGATCTCAGGTGATCACAGCAGATCTCAGGTGATCACAGCAGATCTCAGGGGATCACAGCAGATCTCAGGTGATCACAGCAGATCTCAGGGGATCACAGTGGATCTCAGGTGATCACAGCAGATCTCAGGGGATCACAGTGGATCTCAGGTGTACTCACGGCTCAGGTGTGTACAGCGGGTCAGTGCTGTGTCGGACGTACTGAGTGCAGTTAAACACTCTGTAAGCTAAACCAGCCAGGAAGTCTCTGGGAGACAGGTAACCTGCGACAGGTCGGACTGTGAACCCAGAGCGCTCTGAAACACCAAAGA